>NC_046663.1:338999-367888 GCF_010883055.1 Belonocnema kinseyi | reverse complement strand
TTACAAGTAAATTACTCCGACTTAAAAGTGGATAACTTAGAAATACTCGAATTCCTCAGGATTACAGATGGATTACTTGGATTACCTGAATTACTCCGACTTTTCTGGATTGAAAGTAGATTACTTTGAAATCGTCAAGATTGGAATTGAATTCTAAGCGGATTAATCCGAGTTACTTGAATTACCTTTAAATATATTTATTCAATTCTGCCAAGAATCAGGGATCATTTTGACTCCACAAGTAACATTTCGTGGGGGTGATATTTAAGGGAAAAAAGTTTTTTTTTTTTTTTCATACCGCAATTGTCAATGAAGATCTTAACATTTTACTCTTACACTATAATTTCATAATATTAATAATAAAAAAATAATTTGAAATATGAATGATTTAAAAAAAAACTTAAACAAAATGTAAATTTTTGAAGATTTTGAAATAAAATATTAAAGCTTTCTAACGAGATAATAAATTTTCTATATTGTCGAAAAAATCTATTTGCAGTTTTTCCTTGGAATTCAAAAGAACAGTATAGAAACAGGTCAAAATTCTGAATTTGCGGATGATAATCCAAATATTTTAATTGAAAATTCAAGAAGAATCTGTTAAATAAATAAAATCGGTAGATAATCCAGTAATTTTCTGATAAACAATTCATTAATTAATGAATTGAAACGCGAATTGGGCGGGCGTAAAATCGCGTACATTTTTATAAAAGTATAAATAAGTGCAATTTAATGCTTCAGCACGTGTCAATTAAATATACCTATTACAATATATTTCAATACTCGTCCGTTCATTTGAATAAAAGTTGGATAAATTATTTGTCCGAAATACATATTTAGCGAGAATAAAATTTTATGTTCCACCCCTATAAATCTTATTTCACACACAAGCTTATGCATATTCATATATGAATGAAATAATTCTTGAATATAGATGGAAATTAAAATGCTCTGCATTATCCTCGTCCTAAATTTGATAAAATAATATTAAATGTATTTTGTAGATTATTGGCTCAAAAAAATTTTTTTAAATTGTATTGGTTTATTTAGGAAAAGTTAACTATATAGATTTTTCATCCAATCCTAATGAGTAGTTTTTTTTTATTCTTTCTGAAAAATGGACAAATTTCTACACACTATTATAAATAAATAGTATTCTCGAAGAAAAAATCAAAAAATCTATGACTCAAAAATGAAAAATTTGTTCACAATTTAAATTTATTTGAAAAGGCTAGTTTTAGTTTTTAATCATTTTTAATAGACATTTGTACAAACTTAAGAATTTCTAAAAAAATTCCGACAATTTGGGGTTTGCAAAACATATATAGTTGACAAAAAATTTTTATTGTTTGTAGTAGAATTATTTTTGTAATTTTCTATTTCATTTTCAACAAAATAAATTAATAAAATAAAAAAGATGAATTTTAGGTTAAAAAAATAATTTTCAATAAAAAAAAACTTTCTAGCCAAGGATATAAAATTTTACAGAACTTGGAATAGCTCTTTTTTAAATAAAATCATGAATCTTCAATCAAATATTAGATCGACCAAAAAAATTAATCTTTGAACAAAAATAGAATAGTTAAAATTTTATTTTAAAATATTAATGTTGCCAGTAAAAAAGCAAATAATTAAAAAGTGAATTATTTATAACTTATTATTATTATTATTTATACTTATAGTGAATATAAATTATAATTACATCAATAATATAATAATTGTTATATATAATTATAAAATAGTTACATTTTTATTTAAAAAATTAGTTTTCAACCCAAAAAAAAAAGAATTTTCAACAATAAGATTAACATTCTACCACAAACTTTAAATTTTCAACAAAATACATAATTTTTCATCCAAATAGTTAAATTTTTAACTAAACAAGATATTTTTTCAACCGAAAGTGGAATCGTTTCATTTTAAACTTAAATTATGTATCTTTGACAAAAAAAAACTAATTTTCAAGAAATAGTCGAATTTCAACCAAAAAGGTCAATTTTTTATTGGAAAAGATTTTTAACCAAAAATTGAATCGTTACATTTTCAGTTAAGAATTTTATTGTATTACAAAACAAATTTTTAACAAAATAGTTAAATTTTCAAAAACCATAAAAATGAATTTTCAATTAAAAAAGATGTATGTGTAGCCAAAAATAAAACAGTTAGATTTTTAGTTAAAAAATTAGTTTTCTAACCAAAAAAAAAAAAGAATTTTCAACAAATAATTAAGTTTTTAAGAAAAGAAATGAATTTTTTAATAAGAAGGTTAACATGCTACCACAAAATTTAAATTTTCAACAAAATACATAATTTTTCAACCAAATCGTTAAATTTTTAACTAAATAAAATATTTCTTCAACCAAAAGTGGAATAGTTTAATTTTCAACTAAAATTATGTATCTTTGAACAAAAAAACTGATTTTCAACAAATAGTCAAATTTTTAACCAAAAAGATCAATTTTTAATTGGAAAAGATTTTAAACAAAAAATTGAAGTTACATTTTCAGTTGAAAATTTTTATTTGATTAAAAAACATATTTCTACTAAAATAGTTGAATTTTCAACGAAAAAAAAAAGAATTTTCCAACAAGAAGATTCATATTCTATCACAAGATATACATTTTTAGTAAAATATATAAATTGTCAATCAAGTAGATGAATTTTCAACCCAAAAGCTAAATCTCCAACTAAAAAAAGATACATTTTTAAACAAAAATAGAGGTTATATTTTCAATTTGAAAATTAATTTTTATAAGAAAACGAGTCATCAACGTAACTCTTAACAAAATATTTCAATTTAATAAAGACTTAGTAAAGTTGTTGATACCTACTGTAATATGCTTTTTATTTTAAAACCCGGGTTAAACAAAGAAATTAATTTTAACCAAATATTTTTACTTTTTATCAGTTGGTTGAATTTTCAACAAAATATATGAATTCTCAACAAAAAATGTGACAGTATATATTGCAATAACAAAATTATTTTAATTTTAAACCATAAGCTGTGGCAATAAACCAGAAAACACGAATTTTCGACAAAATAAGTCAGGGGAGAAGAAAACTGCAGAAAACCACCCCCCCCCGAGTACATCCAGGTTTTGGAAAGTGGAGGTAGGAATTCGACCAAAACCATCGAATGCACACAATCATCCTCTGCTTCTAATCTCTCGCTCAAAATTAGTTAAAACGCAGACGGTCACCCATCCGAATGCTATCCGTGCTCGAAATATCTTGACAATTCCCTGACCAGTTTTAAATTCCCTGACTTTCCAGAATTCCCTCCCCTGAATCTTGTCCGATAGACATCCGTTTTTATTTGAAGAAATTATTTTTTTGTTATGAAATATGGACAACCCTCATAATTAAATGAACTTTTAATTAGAGTTTAAAATTATAACATTGAAGCTCTTTTTGTGCTAAGAATTACTTTTGTGATTTACTGTGCTCTGAACTAGAACCGTGATTACCCTCTGTCAGATTCCATCAAACCGAGCTAACTTATTTATCTCCAAATTGAGGATTCGATTAATCAAGCAGCTATTATATTCCAGACACTTTATCTATTATTCGCTACTATTTTTAAAACTAGTGCCACTTTTAAATGTAGGAATTATTTATTTATAAGAAGCACACAGTCCGGAAATGAATTTGATGAAAACTTGATGAGCCCGTCCATTTTAATAAACGACCAGATTGATTTAATAACAGCTTTCAATTTTGATTCGCAGAGACATTTTTTTTGTCAGAAATCAAGAGTATTAGATTCTTACCAAGTGAAGAAAGACATCTCATTAATTTTTTTTTTACTTTCTGGACCACTAGAAAAATAGAAAAATGTAACCATGTATCATAGTTGTAACGAAGATTTTTCAATTTGCATAAAAGTCTAGAATTTTTTGTTTCATTTTTATGTGAAAAAAGACATTAATTTTTTAATTGTGTGGGTGTCCATTTTAATTTGCGATATATATTATACAATATTACTTACAAAAATTACAAAAGTTAAAAATTAATTGAAAATATATTCTAGGCGGAAAAATTATACATAGGCGACATTATTACATATTATTTTCATTTGTTTTACACAATTTTTTTATTAAACAAATACCAATTAATCTGTAACTAAATAGTTCTCTTAAAGTAGTATAGCTATGCCACTACTGAGCCACTTACCGACTAATGGTAATTACTCGATTTCAGTAACTTAGCACAGAATAAAACCATACTCGATCGGTAAGTGGCCCAGTAGCGCCACAGCTATACTACTAATTAAAAACCAAATAGTTGAACTTTCAAGTATAAGAAACGAATTTCCAACAAAATTGTTTAGTTTTCGAAACAAAACGTTGAATTTTTTAGAAGACAGTTGGATTTTTAATAAAATAATTAAAATTTCAACAAAATAGTTACATTTCTAACTGCACAGATAAATTCTTAACCTGAAAAGTGAGTTTTCAGTCAAGAAGAATAATTTCCGACCAAAAGACAAATTTTAAAGAATATGAATTAATTTTTCTACCAAATAGTTGCATTTTCAACTGAAGAAGATAATTTTTCATTAAAAAATGGAATAGTTAAATTTTGCAGTTCCAATAAATTAATTTTCAATTAAAAACCAACTAATTTTCAACCAGTTGATTTTAACGAAAAAATACCAATATTTAACAAAATAGTTGAATACTCAAACAAATAGATGAATTTTCAACAAAAAAGATTATTTTTCTATCCGAAAAAGACGAATTTTTAACCAAGGGAGTTTCAACAAGAAAGTTAGTTTTTCAATGAAGTCGTTAACTTTTAATCAAAATATTTCATTTCCAATTTAAAAAAACAAACTATTTCTACTCAAAACTAAAAAAAAAGAAATTTTAACAACAAAATATACGTATTATTAACAAACAAAATTAACAATTAAAACTTAATTTAAAAATTATTTTAATTCTGAACGAAAAAGATGAATTTTCAATGGAAAAAGTTAAGTTTCTACCAAATAGTTAAATTTTCATAAAAATAGTTCAATTTTTAAACATGTAGATACTTGCATTTTTAAAAAAATATATAAAAATTCAACAAAAAAGTTAATTTTCGATCAAACAGTTTGATTTTCTACCAAATTGTTGAATTTTCCAGCCAAAAAGATGAATTTTCGACCCAAAATATGAATTTTCAACTAAAATGATAAATCTTCAAGACAAAAAATTTTTTTCAGTAGTTTAACGTTGAATTAATTAGTTGATTTTTTTAACCAAAAACTATGAATTCTCAACAAAACATGTAATAGTTGATACTTCAAAAAAAAGTTAAATCATCAACTATAAAAGATCAATTTTGAATAAAAAGCATCAATTTAAAAGAAATAGAATAATCAAATTTTTAAATTAAAAATGATAATTTTCAACCGAAAGAAAAACGAACTTTCTAAGAATGACTAAATTTGTAACCAACGATATAAAGCTTTAACTAAAATTATGCATTCAAAAATATAATTGTAGACTTTTCAAACGAAAGTAGTTGGTGCAGTAGTTTTTGCACTCCCCCCCCCCCTCTCCCTTTCAATTGTAACGTAGTATATGGATAGCCCCTTATATATGGATATTTGAAATCAACTCGAGAGAACAAAAAATTCAAAAAATCAAGAATACTGTAGAAACTTAGCACGGACACGAACCACTTAAACTTTAGAATGTTCGGAAAGTCGGTAAGGAAGGTTTCACGATCTCTAATATATATATTCCTCTTTATTATAAAGTTCGAGCAGTTTCTATACTTCAGAAGAATATTTTTCACAAGTTATTTGTGCATGAAATAATTAAAGAAAAGAATTTTTTAATTAAATGTGTTGTCTACAAAGAAGCAATAAAACAGCCTTGTTTTTTTTATTACTATACTAATTGAGGTAATAAATAACCTTGAAGTTGTTTAGGCAAATTATCACAATTGAACAATATCATTTGATGACGTCATCTAGAACATTCTAGAAACTCAGCACAGACACGAACCACTAAAGTTCTAGAATGTTCGCGATTTCTGTAAGGTAGAAAACTTGATATAGAACGCTCTCTCTATATCTACTGAGTTTCCATTCATTTATTAATTGAGATAATAAACTTCAAGTTATTTACGAAAATTTCGTTATCACGATTGCGCAATATCATTTGATGACATCACCCAGAACATTCTAGAAACTGAGCAAGGACATGAACCGTTACAGTTTTGAAATGCTGCCAGTCTCGGTAAGGTAGGAATTTGTATATATATATCCGTCCTTACCTATTATTTTAAAAACTGTCGTTATTTTTGTACGCAGGATTTATTATTAAATTTGTTCTTGAAAAAGGATTTATTTATTTAGTAGAAGCATATAGTCGCAAAATAAGTTTACTGACAACTTGATAAAGCCGTAAATTTTAATTTTTAATAAATGAATAAAGTAAACATGTAACCTGCCTCTTATCCATTTTGTTACAGTTTTGTACAAATATACCGTATAGGACAGACCATTATGTGCATCGCAAATGGAGAGCTTTGTGAGTCAAGTATAAGAGAAGGGAGAGAGTAAAACCGAGAAAAAAATAGGGTTGGTATATTGAAGCATTGGAAATTATACGGTGGGGAAGCGCTCCAAGTTATGGTGAACTCTAATTGATTTGCGATTGAGGATTGTCGAGAACATTTCAAAGCTACTTGGATTTTATTATTTATTTTACGAACAAAATATGCCTACCATTATTTATGCCTGTTATAAATAATTCTCCCATCTTGCATTTTTTCTATTTTGCTATACAGGAAGCAAAGTGGTTAAGTTGCTCAGTTTTAGATAAAAAAAAGGAATTAAAAGGAGACTTCATTTATTATTAAAAACTTTTTACATAATATGAGTGCATGAATATAGAACGAAAGTGTCCTCTAATAATCATTTTTTTTGTTTTAAACATTTTTCTAACAAGCTTTGAAAAATCTGTTGAATGCTTCAGCAGTTTCAGCACCTTCTGATGATGAAAATAAGCAAGAAAAAATTTTCAAAAGATCGGTAATTATACATTATTCTTAGTATAAATTTTTAGTACAAAACCTTGAGTTGTTCAATGTATTTTACTAAGTAATCTGTCAATTTTTTAAACACAAAAATAACTTAGAAGCGCCTACTTTCTCTGTTTTTCTTTCCTTATACTTTTGAATTTGTTTCTGATGTAATTTTGTAAGTTGACAACTCTCAAATTAAAAAAAAATGATTTTACCCCAAAAAAAGATTATTATTGTAAACAAAAATTATTTTTTAAACTTTTTGTAATTATTCATCCACAAATCTGAGCGGGGAGTTTGCGTAAGTAATTTCAAAGTTATTTTTTATCACAATTAAGCATTCAGCGTAAACATTTTCCAGGTAATATTTTTATTTATCCTTGCATTTTCTGCTGCGTCATATAGTTATGAGAAAAACGAGGGAAAATGAAAAAAAAAATTGATTAGAAATAGAAATTAAAAAATTTTTAAAATCATTTTTTTATTTAAATGCTTAGTTTGATTTTTTGGTTGAAGATGCAAGTTTTTGTTTGAAAATTATTCTGTTTTGGGTGAGGACTAAAATACTTTATTAATAATTTGTCTTGTTTTGGATGAAATCAGCTATTTTTAATTTAAAATTACTGTACTTTTTTGTTGAAATATCAACTACTACATTTTTTCTTAAGAATTCATTTTATTTGGTTGAAAATTTTATTATTTGCTTAAAAACTTACATTTTTTTAAACTCATCAGTTTCGTTAAAAAAAGTATTAATAACTTTTTGGTTAAAAATTCAACTGTTTTGTGAGAAATTCGTCTTTATGGCCTTAAATTGTAACTATTTTTTTTAATGATTCGACCATTTGTTTAAAAAAATAACTTTTTGCAGAAAATACAAAAATTTCATTGTTACTTTATTTCTTTTTCGAATAAAAAATCTTCCTTGGTGAAGATTCGTCTCTTTGTTTTGAAAATTAAATATTTTCTTAAAAATTCGTTTTTTAATTGTTTTATGTGTTTTAAATTTAAAATCAGAATATTTAGTGGTTTAATTATCAACTATAACATTTTCATTAAGAATTAGTTTTTCCTGATTGAAAATTTTATTGCTTTCGATTGAAAACTTCACTCTTCATTTTTTAAAATTGAATAGTTTTGTTAAAAAACATGAACATTTTAGTATTCAAATATTTTGTTGAAAAATTGATTTTTTATAGAAAATGCTTCAATTTGTTTCAAATTTTAAATCTTTACCGACTGAAAAATCTTTCTTGGTTAATGATGTCTCTGGTTTAAAATTAAACTACTTTGCTGAAAAATCGTTTTTAAACATTTTAAATTAATTTTTTTGTTATTGAATAAACTTTCTGTAGAAAATAAACTTTTTTGTGCGAATTCAACTTGTTTTCATTTAATAATAAAATATTTTTTGGTTTAAATATCAACTATTAGTTTTTTTCATAATTTACATTATTTGGTTCAAAATGTTATTACTTGGTTAAAAAGTTTTTTTTTTGAAAATTCAACAGCTTTCTTGAAAAGTCATGCCTTTTGGTTAAAAATTCAAAAATTTAACCATTCAGATTTTAGAAAACTCTTAGCCAGAAAAAAAGAAGTTCCAACCAAACAGTTACATTTCTTATTAAAAAATTTAATTTACGGCCAAATATTTTTAATCCAAGCAGTTGTTTTTTCACACCAAAAATTAATTCTCAAATGTTATTTTCAAATGTATTTCCCAAAACGTAATAGTTGATATTTAAACCAAAAAAATGTTATATTCGAAAAAGGCGAATTTTAAAGAAAATGCATGAATTTTCAACCAGAAAAAAATAAATGTTAAACCAGAAATGCCATAGTTTCATTTTCAGTGATTAAATTAATTCTTAAACAAACAAACAAAAAGAAGAATTTTCAACAAAATAGATAAATTTATATTTAAAGTTGAATATTGGAAAAAATAATTTTCAAGAAAAGAATTCAACATTCAATCAAATAGTTGAATTTTCAACTAAAATGAAGAATCATACAAATACAAAAAATGTATTTTTTACAAAATAGTTTAAATTTAAACCAAGTTCAGTTTTCAATAAAAAAAAATATTAATTCTCAAAAAGCATTTATTAGTGAAATGTTTCAACCAGAAAATGTCAATTTTCAATTTAAGATATTAAGTATTCAAGTTTTAACTAAACATGGAATAGCTACATTTTCACTAAAGAAAATTAATGTAAAAAAATTTTTTTCAACAAATAGTTAAATTGCCAACCTAAAAAATGAATTTTCATTATTTTATCTTTTAATTGATTACACTCCCAAAAAAAATTTTCATTCAACAAAATCGTTTTGTTTATCACATTGCTTTGATTTCAGAAAACATTTTGATTGAATAAACAAAATTGTACAGTTGTACAAATTTGTTTGCTTCAATCAAAGTTTTTCGTTGAATCGTTTTGTTGATTTAGCAAATATTTTACTGATTCCTAAAAATTTTCCGGGTGCACCTGCCAAACAATTTAAGAGAACATTTTATGAAAACCAAACAAACGAATTTTTTGATTCAATAAAAATATTTTGTTGAAAGCATCTTAAAAGTCATCGAATTGGCACTTTTGCGGAAGTTCGTAGAGTCGCGAATAATGAAAACCTAAAAATGTAATCTGTTTGCGTTTGCATCTCGGTGATCCTTATCAAACTAAGTGATCCGGAAACAATATGGATTGGGATTAAGTGATTACGCAGATACTTGAATCTGTTTGATTGCCTAAGATTGCGTGATTAAATTTTTGATAAAACAACAGAACGATTTTTTAATCAAATAAGCAGATCCTGTACAATTCAAATTGCAAACAAACTAATAAATAATTTAGACAAGATGAGACAATTGGAATACACAAAAATGTTGTTTTCAAATTATTTCGTTTTATTTCTGTCAACTCCGATCGGCTTTGAAAGGAATTGGAATCTAAATTTTTTTTGCCTAATCGGGAATACAAAAAAGGACAGAAAAGGCATTTCTAGGTACTGAAATTTTTAATACCAAATGTTATGATATTTTTAAAGAATCTGAATAATAATTTAAAAAAGAATAAAAATATTTTAAGGGATATTAAAAGATTTAGAAATATTTGAGGGTATTTTAAAATTCCAAGATTTTTCAATCAATTTCAATAATTTAAAGATTTTTGAAAGGATTTTAAAGATTTCATAGGATATCAAAAAGTTGAAAAGTATTCCAAATATTTAATGGTTATTTAAAACTCCAAGGTTTTTTCAATCGATTTAAAATTAAAGGCATATTGAAGGATTTCAGATTTTTTTTGGTATTTTTAAAGATTTCGAGGAATCTTAAAAGATTTGAAGAAATATCAGAATATTTAGAAGAATTTAAAATAGTTAAGGGCATTTAGAAGACTCCAAGGATTTTTCAATAGATTTCAAGAAATTGAAAGATCTTAAAGGATTTCAAAAATTTTGTGACATTTTTAAATATTCCAAGGAAATTTAAAGAGATTTCAAAGATTTCAAAGGTTCGCAACCAAATTTCAAATTTTAGAAAATATTCGAGGGTATTTTAAAACTCCAAAATTATTCAATTGATTCCAAATTAAAAGAATTTTGAACGATTTGAAATATTTTATGGTATTTCTAAAGCTTCCGCGAAATCTGAAAAAAAATATTTTAAGGGATATCAAAGGTTTAAAAGAATTTGAAATGTTCGAGGATACTTTAACTGTTAAAGTGCATTGTGGGTGTCATACACCCCAAGAAAATTTCAAACTATTATAAACCATACTGAATTCGAAAAAATTGGGTAAGTGCCGCCATTTAGCTTTAGTTGGTCAGTCTACTAGCAGCTGCTGCTGAAAGTGGAGGTAAAAAAATCGTGGGGTATCCAATACCCAGTGTGCACCTATTGATTGAAAAAGTAATTTTGGAGCAAATTTTTTATTTTGAAACTTTATTGATTGTCGTTAGCTTTCTATCGTAAATATATTGTATGAAGTGAAATAATATTTTTTTTTTTATTATTTCATACCTTTTTTTCTAGATGCCTTATAACTTACGGCAGCGCTTCATGCGAGAGGAGACTGTGGATGTGTTGAATAAAAATACAGTTATATATGTCTCTTTTTTCAATTTCTTGTATGAAAGCACCCATATTGCAATATTTGTTTATGAAAGTACACTGTTTCAAAAGTATATTCATACATTTTCAGGTTAAAATAATTAAAATTGCGTGAGTTATGAAGTTTTAAGTAAAAAACCAATTTTTTCACTTTTTGAAATAATTTTTTTAACAAACTTAAAATAAATAAATGGCTATAAAATTAATTCTACCTTATAAAAGATATCTTAAACTATATCGGATAATTTTATTGTAACAAAATATTGAATAGGGGTTAAACAATACATTATTAAATACCCTCGGGTATTTAAGACCCACGATGCACTTTACCGTGATTTTTACTATGCATTCCCTTTGAGGGTTAAAACTCCAACATATATAAATCAATTTCAAATTAAAGGCATTTTGAAGGATTTCAAAAATTTTATGGTATTTTTGAATATTTCGAGGTATAAAGAAAATAAGAAGATTTTAAGGGATACCAAAAGATTTCAAAGAATTTAAAATAGTTACGTGTGTTTATAAGCCACCAAGGATTTTTCAATAGATTTCAATAAATTGAAGGATTTTTCAGGATTTCAAAGATTATAATGTTGCGGCCCAAGAAAAAGTTGGCATTATTCAGAACTTAGTCTTTAAGGGAATTTCTTTTTAGGGTTCTTTTTTAGTTCGTGGATATTCGATAGATGGCCATTGGCGGATGCCGGCGATTTCAACTGCGCATGCGCCAAAAAGCGTGGGCTTATTCGAAATTAACCAATACTATGAAAAATCGTACAGATTAATACTGACCAACTTTTTTATTCCTTTTTGAAATAAATTAAATTTAATAATAGAAACAGCTAACTTTGAAAAATTTAAAATAAACGTAATATTGCAAGTGTATATTGTATAATTTCAAATAGTACCGAACAACATAACCTTAAAAAATATCTAATTTTATGTGCATTGTCCTCCTTTGAAGAATGAGTCATCTCTATAATCTTAGTTTCTTTATTAAATTTTTCCCAGTTCAATATTATTTAATCCGAATTATAAAGTAAAATATGCAAAATATATGTGAAATATTTTATATTCCATGAAATTTTTGAAATCATTAAAAATATCTTCAAATTATTGAAATCGATTGAAAAATATTGTACTTTTAAAACAGAATCAAATATTTCAAATTTTTTCGCATCTTTTAATATAGTTGAAAATTTTTTAAATCTTTTTAAAATTCCTTGGGATTTTTAAAAATACTTTGAGATATTTGAAATCCTTTAAAACACCTTCAAATTATTGAAATCGATTAAAAATTTTGATACCCCTTGAAATCTCTTTAAATTTCCTCGGAATGTTTAAAAATACCACGAAATCTTTGAAATCTTTTAAAATCCTTAAATTTATTGAAATCTATTGAAAAATCCTTGGACTCTTAAATAACCCCTATTTATTTAAAAATTCTTTTAAATCTTCTGATATCCCTGAAAAGCTTTTTATTTTTCTTAATATTCCTCGGAATCTTTAAAAATACTATAAAATCTTTGAAATTCCTTAAAATGTCTTTAATTTTAAATGGATTAAAAAATCTTGGAGTATAAAATACCCTTAAATATTTCGAGTTCTTTGAAACTTTTTCATACCCTTGAAATTTTTAAAAAATTTATCAGAATCTTTAAAAATAACATAAAATCACTTTAATTGATTGAAATAGATTAAAAAATCTTAAAGCTTTAAAATACCCTTAAATATTTATGATTCTTTGAAATTCTTTGATATTCTTCGAAATCATTTTTAAATTCCTGAAAATCTTTAAAAATGCCATAAAATTTTTGAAATCCTTTAACATCCCTTTAACTTATTGAAATCGATTTAAAAATCTTGAGAGTTTTAAAATGCCCTAAAATGTTTCAAATTCTTTGAAACCTTTTAATATGCCTCGAAATCTTTCAAATCGTTTTGAAATTCTTTGAAAGGTTTAGAAATACAATGAAATCTTCTAAATTCTTTGAAATACTTTTAAATTATTGAAATTAATTTAAAAATGTTAAAGTTTTAGAATATCCTGAAGTATTTCAAATTATTTGAAACCTTTTTAATATGCCTCGAAATCTTTCAAATCGTTTTGAAATTCCTTGGAACCTTTAGAAATACAAAGAAATCTTCTAAATCTTTTAAAATATTTTTAAGGATGTACACTACGTACAATAAATCTCAAAAGTCGCCAATCTTTAAAATAATTTATAAAATTAAAAAAATAGGTTTATTAAAAATTTCTGAAAATCTTGACGAAAACTTCTACGTGCACTTTATAAAAAAATAATTCAGGTTAAAATTGTTATTCAACAGTAGTTATTTAGGGTTTTAATTTTTTTCTCTTTCGATTTTTTTCTTTCTCTTTATTAAAATTAATAAATTAATAAATTAATTTAACAATAATACCTTAGAAACCATTATAAAGATTTACATAAATTAATAACAGATCTTTTTTGTCGACTCTATAAATTATTTAAAAGATAGGAAACTCTTGAGATTGATTGTACGTAGTGTACATCCTTAAATTATGGAGATCGATTAAAAAATCTTGGGAGTTTTACAATAGCCTCAAATATTTCAAATTCTTCGAAATATTTTTATATCCCTTGCAATCCTTAAGTCTCTTTATTAAATGTTTCTCAGTGCAAATTTTATTGATTATTTATTCCAAATTATAAAGTAAAATATGCATCATTAACTTGTAAAATCTTTGAAGTGAGTCAAGGCAGAAGTGACGCAAAATGTTTTTTAAGGAACGGTTTAGATCCATACTTTGGATTCCTTTAAGGCCATGTGACAAGTGGATCACGTGACCAGATTCCTACCTTAACCTCACTTTTTTTATTTCCCAACTTATTATCCCAAATTTTCAGCTCGATGTGGCGTTTCGTGTGAAAATAAGTTGGGAAATAAAAAAAGTGAGGGTGAGGTAGGAATCTGGTCACGTGACCCACTCGTCACATGGCCTTAACAACCATTTTTTTTTATTTCTTTCCAGCAAGAGATGTTCTTTTTTATTGCAACTTTTTTGGAACCAAAAATTGGTTCTAATAGAAACTCCAGTTTTTTCTAGAGAATATACTGTAATTTAACATTTAAGAAATTTAAATTAGATTAAAATCCAAATGAAAAATCCTATTTAACGTCCATTGATGCAAACTCCTAAAAAAAAAGAATCCAACGACCAAAGCACTGGTTCTTTGTTGCTGTCAATTTCTATTGTTTACATTTTTTTGCCTTGATAAGGGTACTCTCTGAGTACGAAAACGTTGGTAATGCTATTTTTATTTTCGATGTTCTTTTACTGTAATTTGATAATAATAAAAGTAAACAAGACGAAAGAAACAAAAGAAAAAGAAGGAAGGGGCTGTGGTTAGTTGCTTTCTCATGTTTCTTTCCTCTGTTTACTTTTTTTTTGCACTTTATTTTTTATTTTTTCAGATTAAAATAGGAGCATTTTTATACTGTAATTACAATTTGTCCTAACATGTTTTTCTCGATCACACATTATTTTTTTACGACAAACTTATTTTGACATTTAAGAACGTTTTAATGGAGTGTAAATATAGTTAAACTTTAAACCTCATTTTCTCAGTTTGACAGTTGAGGGACAGGGCGTACAGTATGACTTTAGGGCGACGATCTCTAATTATACGGGTAATGCATGCGCGAATTATGCAAGAATGAAAGAGGGGCCATGCTGAAAGAGAAGGAAAGAGAAAGAAAGAAAGAAAGACGGAAAGAAAGGAAGAAAGGCAGAAAGGAGGGTACTTATATGAGAGAAAAGTCTGGTAATAGATCTAATCAATAATTATTAGCGTGATACGACGGCGGTGGCGGCGCGGCGGCGGCGGCGTCGGCGGCGGCGACTCTATATTTTGAGTGCCTTCCTAGCTCTAGCTGGCTTGCTCCTTTAGGTTAGGTCCCTCCTTTTTTTGTGCCTCCTTCTCCCACCACTACCTCTACTACCTCCTCCTACTAGTTTCCCTCCCCTTCCCCTCGCTCCTCTTTGCCAGCAAGCAAGCAGCCATATTTGCATATTTATAAGGGAATGTAATCGCAGACTCGGTTTTCGCTGCTCGTCGGCAAAGAAAAAATCCGGCAAGATGGCGGACAGATTTCAGACAGACATGCGATCATCCGATTTCTCCTATAAGGAATATAAGGAATATAGGGAATATAAGCAATGGATTCGACATAGGGTCAAGAAATTATAGGAATATCCGATTAAAGTCAAATTACTTGAGAAGTCTGAATTTCCTCTTTCAACGCACCTCTCCCAACCATTATTATTGTTACATTCTCCTCTTTATTATAGCGTCGCCGTAAGGACAAACATTTCCTGAGGCGTTTACTTAGTTTCAGTAAAACGTTTTACATTTTCGGATAGGGAAATAAATTCATTCCCTTAAAATTAATGTAAACACCAAAAGAGGTCAATTTTCAAATCAAAGAGACGAATTTTGAACAATAAAAAGTTAATTTTCAACCAAACGGGTACATTAAAACCCAAATAGTTAAGCTTTCATCAAAAAGAGACAAATTTCGAAAAAAAAAAAGTTCAATTTTCAAACCAAGTAGATACATTTTTGACAAGACAGTTCAATTTTCAACCAAGAAAGATGATTTTTTCTAACATAAAATATGAATTTTCTACCAAAAGAGTAACGAAAAACGAACAGATAAATTCTTAATCAAAAAAGACGAATGTTGAACCAAACGGTTGAATTTTTCACTAAAAAAATATTTTTTTTTTACGAAAAAAGAAATAGTTAAAATTTCAATTTAAAAAACTAATTTTTAACAACAAAAAACGGAATTTTAACTGGATGATCTCAACTAAAAAATACATGTTTTGAATCAAACAGTTGAATTCTCAACCAAACAAAAGGCATTTTCAACAATTAAGTTTAATTTTCCAAAAAAGGCGAATTTTTAACAAAATAGATGAATTTTTTATCAAATACTTAAATTTTTAACTCATGAAAGATACATTTCTAACCAAATATAAAATAGTTGAATATTCAGATAAAAAATTAATTTTTTTAGAATAAAAAACTAATTTGAAACCAGTTGAATTAAACGAAACAAGAGTTAGCAAATAGTTCAATTTTCAACTTAGAAAGGATAAATTTTCCTACCAAAAATGGAATTTTTAAATATTCAGATAAAAAATTAATTTAAACAAATAAAGAAACAAATTTTCAAAAAAAAAACTTAAATTTTCAAACAAAGGGTTGAATCATAAAAAGCAATTTTACAAAGTAGTTCAAATTTCAACCAAGTATATTAAATTTTAATAAAACTTTTTTTTTCTAAATAATTTTCCAACATTTTTGGGTATTAAAAATGAGATTCAACGTTAATTTAAAATTGTATTCTTCAATCTATAAATTGTTCAAATTCCTATTTATTTATGACATGGGAAAAAGAAAATTCAACTATTTTTGGTTGAAAACTAATTCTTTTCAGTTGAACAGTCTACTATTGCATTTTAAGTTAAAAAAATTTTTAGTTTAAAGCATTTACTTGAAAAATTATGTACTTTGTCGAAAATTCTTTTTTTGTTTGTTTGTTAGAAAATCAATTGTTTGTCTCAAAATGCAACTGTTTTTTATTTTTGTTTTAAATATTTTTTGTAGCAATAACAAATATTATATTTTTTGTTAAAAATTGCAATCTTTTATTAAAAGTTGAACTAATTTCTTTAAAGATGAAAATTTAATTTTTTTGCGAAAAATTCGGGTTTTTGTTCTTCTTAAAAATCCGTGTTTTTAGTAAAAAATTAATTTTAGGGTCGAGAATTCATGCATTTATTTAAAAATTAATACATTTGTGAAAAATCCATCTATTTTATTGCAAATTCTATAATTTGTTGAAAAGTAACTTTTCGGTCGAAAATTTATATTTTTCTGTTTACAATTCAATTGTTATGTAGAAAATTAACTTTTTAAAATAGAAAATTAACTTTTTAAAATAGAAAATTAAACTGCTTTGTTAAAAATTCGATTTTTTCTTTAATGAATTATCATTTTAGTTGAAAAATGATTTGTTTGAAACTTTATCTTTTTGCGTGAAAATTTTATTATTTTATAGAAAATTCATATACTTTTTGGCATAAAGTTAATCTTATTAGTTAGAAATTCATTTTTTTGTTATTCAAAATTTAACTCTTTCGTTGAAAACTCGTTTTTTTTTTCTAAAAATTTGTCTTTTCAATCATAAAATTATCGATTTTGTTGAAAAATTGTCGTTTTCAGAAAATTAAAATGATTAATTTGCTTGCTCGAAAATTAAACTATTTGGTTCGAAATTCATGGTTTTTCTTAAAGGTTCACCATAAAAGTGAATGTTTTATAAAAAATTTGTCTTTTTCGTTTATAAATTCAACTTTTTGGAAGCAACTCGTTTTCATTATTGACTTTTATATCTTTGGTTAGAAATTTAATTTTTTTGTTCAATATTATGCTTTTTGGTTGAAAAATAATGTTTTTTTTTGTTTTGAAAATACGTTCTTTTCATAGAAAATAAATCTTGGTTGAAAATGCATATTTATACTACAAATTTGAACTACTTTATTAAGAATTCATTCTTTTCTTATTTTCCTTGAAAATTCATAATCTTATATTAAAAGTTAGCTATTTGGTGAAAATTTAGCATTTTTGTTGAAAACTATTCTTTTCGGCTTGAAAATTCTTTTTGATAAAAAAATTAATCTTCTTGGTTGAAAATTCAACTTTTTGGTTCAAAATCTTTGAATTTCGTTGAAAATGCAATAATTTTACTAGAACAGCCCGAATTTTGGCTGGAATTTCTTTCAAGTTGTAATATATTTCGGTTTCATATTTCTTTAAGTAAAAATTTTGGTTACATAAGATCTTTCAAGTTCCCATTTCTCCTCATAAGAACCTAAAACCTTAGTAAAAAAAAAAACATTAGGCAAGATCCTTACTAAGTTTCTAGATGTTCTCAAAAGGTCCCGATGACATCACAAAATGATATTTCAGAATTGTGAACGGGGAATTTGCGTAAACAACTTCAAGGTTATTTACTATCTTAATTAAGCAATGTGCGTAAACACTTTTAAGGTCATATGTTGATACGCCCTTAATTTTCTCATAACTTGATGACGCAGCAAAAAATGCAAGGAAAGACCAAAATTTAAACTAAAAGTGTTTACGCGAAATGCATAATTGAGATAATAAATAGACTTGAAGTTGTTTACGCAATTTCTCAATATCATTTTATGACCTCATCCAGAACATTCTATAAACCTATAGCATGGACACGAACCACTAAAGTTCTAGAATGTTCTCGATGTCGGTAAGGTAGGAAACTTGACACAGAACGCTCTCTTTCCATCTAGTGATCATTAGCAATTTTCTTTCAATCTTCAGAATGCGTTCCCAACGAATTAGGGATCAAGGGATTCACACTTGATGCTCGCAACCTCGCGGGGACATTTTATGAAGTGTACACACTATTTCCAATGATACTTTCTCATCATCATCATCATGTGCATATGTAATTTATAGATGATCGTTTACCCGATTTAGTGTCTTGAGCGGCATGAGCTGATAAGTGACGATTGGAGGTATACGAGATAGAAGAAGATCGCTTGTGGAGCATTGAGAATGGTTGCGAGCGAATGAGCTACTGTGCCTTGTTACCGCGATCCTCGATGCTCGATCCTAGATCGCGAATCATGAAATCATGAAATCATAAAATCATGTTATATCCGTTAGATCGGCGCGGATACGATGATACTCCTTAGCAGGGGCATTGGGCATAATGCATAATTCCATGCCCCTTGGAATACCTGGCAGGTACCTTCATTACGTACTCAGATACTTTACAGTATCCCCACACCCCCAGGGGTCAAAGCGTGAGGGAGGAGGAAAATCGACGAGGCGAGACTCACGATAGTTCTGCGGATAATCGCATTCGAGTAAACTAGCCACGGCGCTACCGTATTATTAACAATAATCTACAATCAAATTTCGAAATTCTATACTCCTCCAGCAGAATGCTAACTCGGCAATTTTCACTTTTATTTTTCCATCACAATTTAATCGATTACATTCTTTTATTCTCCTGCATTTTCGAGTAGCCAACGTTAAACGTTTAGAGCCTTAATTCCCTGATAAATAACAGAGTCCTGCAAGGGTCACTTACAGCAATGACAGAAGGTGGATATAGAATAGAAGAGATATAGAATTTTTCAGGCTGGAATCGAATCCGCCAGCAGAAATTGTATAGCACCTTAGGTTTTGAAGCAGCTTTAGGCTAAATAGCAAAAAAAGATGATTATTTTGGCCAAATATTTGACCATTATCATCACTTGATCTTATCTTCTCTGGTTAGAACATCATTATCATAATCAGATGATCTCGCTGTCATTGGTTGAATCATCATCTTCGTTTGAGTTTGCCTTCAATGTCTGGAACATTACGTATAATAATTTGATCTTGCCCTGAATAGCTGAATTGTGATCATCGTTTTACCTTCTCTTAACTGCAGGATCATTATCACCATCATTTGATTTTGCCTCCACTAACTAGACCATTAGCATCATTTTAGCTAATCTTCATTTGCTAGATTACCAATATCATCATCTTCTTCTGATCTTTCCTTCACTGGCTCAATCATTAACAGCATCATCGTCATCATAATCATCTGATCTTGCCTTTACTAACTGAATCGTGATCATCGTCACTTTACCTTTTCCTCGCTGAGGATCATCATCATCTGATCTTGCTTTCACAAGCTAGACCATTATCATCATAATCATCTGATCTTGCTTTCACTAACTGGACCATTATCATCATTTTAGCTTATCTTCGCTGGCTAGATCATCACCATCACCATGTTCATTTGAACTTACCCTCACTGGTTCAATTACACAGGATCAAAAAACCCAAACCCACAAGCTCCAAATCGACAAACTCCATATCCACAAACCTACAAATCCCAAACTTACAACTCCTAAACCCACAAACCCTAAGCCCACCAACCCCATATTATACCAATTTCTTAATTGGTATTATAAAATGTGAGGTATTTGGGTTTGTGGAATTAAGGTTGGTGGGTTTGAGGTTTGTGGATTTGGGTTCTAGAGTTTGGGGTTTGAGAGTTTGTTGACAAATAAAATTGGGAGACTTGAGCTCAGTTAATGTCAATGTATATGAAGTTTTAAAGTCTGCCTAAATCTTCCACTTTGGTCAAGTTGTTATGATACTATTCAAAGTTCCCTCGCCTCTCACGAGGGGTTTGTGGGTTTGGGGTTTCTGGATTTGGGGTTTGTACGTTTGTGGATATGGAGCTTGTGGGTTAGGGATTTGTAGATATGGAGCTTGTGTATTTGTAGTTTGTGCGTGTGGAACTTGTGGGTTTGGAGCTTCTTGGTTTGGGGTGTTTGGGTTTGTTGATATGGAGCTTGTGGGTTTGGAGCATGTTGGTTTGGGGTTAGCGGTTTGTGGCTTGTTAGTGTGTGGGTTTGAAGCTTGTTAATTTGGGATTTGTATGTTTGGGGATGAAATTGATGCAGACATTCCAGGTTTTTAATCTTTTTTTTAAATTTTACTGCAAATCCTGACAAGCTGGTTCAATTCTACGAATGGATTCGTGTTCAGCGACCCCAAAAACATAAAGTATACCTATTAGAATCCCAGTAGATTCCCAAAACAATTGTGTGGTCCTGTGTTATCGTCATCATCATCATCATCTGATCTTGTCTTCACTAGTTGAGTCGTGATCATTGTCACTTTATCTTATCCTCATTGAGGATCATTATCATTTGATCTTTCCTTCACTAGTTGAATCGTTAGCATCATCATTTTATCTAATCTTCACTGCATGATCATCATCATCATCATCATCATCATCCTCATCTAATCCTGTCTTCACTGGTTAGACCATTATCACTATTTAATCTTCTCTTTACTTCCTGGGTCATCATCCCCAACTTCACCTGATCTGGCCTTTACTGGCTCAATCATGATCATCATCATCATCATCATCATTATCATCATCATCTGATTTTGTCTTCACTGCCTGCATTGTTATCATTATCATTTCATCTCAACCTCACTGCATGATCATTATCATCATCTAATCTTGTCTTTACTGGTTAGACCATTATCACCATTTGATCTTGTCTTTCTTGCCTGAATCATCATCATCACCAGATATTATCTTCACTGGCTGGACCATTACTAACATTTGATCTTGTCTTCACTTGCCAGTATTATAAATTCAAATTTGCATATTTCAGTTTTTAAAAATCCTACCGCGGTAAATATAAATAGATTTTACAGGTGAAGGCTAATATTACACAATACTCTCTTCGGAAACAAACAAAGAGAATTCCAATCCCCCAAAATAAATTCATAAATTTGCCCAAATTGTCCAGTTTACAAGATACGCCTTATGTCATTTACACAACTGAAACAATCTCAAATTACGCTGACCTGCCTAATTTATTAGTTTGAAGTTCCAAAAAATAAAAACTTCCAAATTCCATAAGGAATTTTCACTAAGGTGCTCCAAATTTTTGTTTTTCATGCATATCACTCGCAAACTTTGTTCGAATACTCAAAAAATTAAAAGATATAAAAAATGATATTTAAAGGTTCCGAAAGTCCCCTAAAATTTAATACGTATTGTTATGCTATTTTATTAATTGATACTGTTATTTTATTAGTTCGTACCAGAATTCCATTAGTAGCACTGACTATTCAGTTAGTACCAGCAACTAAGTAAACTCTCTAAATTTGAATCAGTTAATATTTTTACTAATTTTAATCAGTGTCTCAATATTAACTATTAAAGAGTTATTTTTTACTAATTTATCAGTAAGAATGAGTAACGTATCAGTAAAAATTACTGATTCATAGCTAGAATTGAGTCACTAATTGAAATAAGTAAACGTTTCAACTGATTTGAATTTAGAGAGAATGGTTGTCCCAACCAACAAAATAGCAGTACTATATCTTACAAACTAAATAGTTGGCCCAACTAACCATTTTTTTCAGTGTTCCCATTAGAAAAAAAAACATTTTTGTAAATTTTCGTGAGAATCGTTAACATTAAGTGAACTAAGCTAAAACTTAACATTTCTCTTCACAATTACCCATAGAATATGAATCAAAACTTCTTTTTTTAATTTTGTCCCCATAAGCCTGTTTTATAGGGTCGCAAAAAACCCAAACGTGAAAATTTCGGTTTTGTGACTTTTTAGCGCTAATTATTATTTATTGCAGTTTTTTAAATATAAATTGTTAATAATACATAAAATACTACGTTCTACTGATAAATAGAAGTTTATATAATTTTTTTATCGATGTATTATATCAATTGTTCTGAATGAATTATATTTAATATAAATAGTTTTTTCTAACGATTTATTATTATTCGTAACAATATTCTCTTAGAATAATACTAGTAGGCTCCAGTTTTTTGTAATTTTTTACTTCTTACCCATTGTACAATTAGAACAAAGAAAAAAATAATTAATGAACTTTAACAAAACAAATTGTTTTATTTATTTTTATTGTTTATAACTATCTATTCTTGGTTAAAAGAATTTTTTTTGTTAAATAGTCTACCACTATATTTATGGTTCATAATTCATCTTTTGGTTAAAAATTCTACCATTTGATTGAAAATTTAATTATTTTGTTTAAAATTCATATTTTTGTATTATAAAGTATCTTTTTTGGTCGGAAATTCACTATTTTGTTGAAGATTCGTTTCGATTTTTGTAGAAAATTAATTTTTTTAACTGTAAATACAACTATTCCATTTTTGCATCAAAATTGATCTTTTTTAGTAAAAATTATACTTTTTGTTACAAAATTAATCTTTTTTAGTTAAAAATTCAAATACCTCGTTGAAAAAACTTTTTTTTTGTTAATTAAACTCTTTGGCTCAATGTTGAACTCTTCTTAATAACACATTTTTTTAACGATTATTTCACTAGTGAAAAACTTGGGTATTTTTCAAAAAATTTTTTGTTTCTTGACTGTTAAGAATTTTTGTTCTTCACAGAAAATGTAACTCCTTAATTCATGGAGGAGAATTGATCTCTTCTGGTTAAAAATTCATGTACTTTGTTGAAAATTCGTATTTTTTCTTCAAAATTAGTATTTTTGGTAGAAATATAGACTATTTCATTTAAAATTAAAGTTTTTAGTTAAATCTATTTTGGTCGCAATTCGTTTTTTTTAAATTAATTTTTTACCTGAAATTGTAGCTAATATAGTTTTGGTTGGACATATTTCCTTTTTAAGTTCAAAATTCACCTGTTTGGTAGAAAACTATATATTTTATGGAAAATTAATTTCTCCGGGTAGAAAAATAATCTTTTTTATTTAAAATTCATCTTCTTGTTTGCCGATTGAACTATCTTGTAAAAAATTCCTCTTTTTCGTTAAATTCAAAAGCTGATAATTTTTTAAAAAATAATTTCTTTGAACTAAACATTTAATTGTTCCGTTTTTTATAGTAAACGTATCTTTTCAGTTTTAAAAAGTTTTTTAAATGTTATTTCAAGAAAAAAAGGAGCAATTTGCAGGGGACATTTTTAGAAAAAGGACTTCTTTTGTACCACCCTAGTATACATATGTGATATTAGTGAAATAATTGGTAGCTCAGAAAATAGTGATACGACTCGGACTCTCAATTCGTAGGATCGGAAATGGAATTTTGATTGACAAGGGGGAGACGTCACGCCCAGGGAAATCTACCCTGTGATTTTATATTATTTGTTGGACTCAAGGGCGATTCTGCCCTTCTTCGCGAGGAGAGGGGAGAACAGGAGAGAACAGGAGAGAATAGGAGAGGAGAGGAGAGGAGAGGAGAGAATTAAACTTGAAGTCAGGTTGACGGTTGTCGTGATGTCGTGATCTCGTGATGTCGTGGCCACCAGTCAAGCTGGGAAACTATTCCCATCGGTAGATGATTAATTCGAGAACGATCTTCTTTGTTCGAAATCACCATAAAAGTAGTCGACTGCACGGCAGTATATTTCACTGGATTACTCGAGTATGAACTTTATCACATTTTTTTCATTAAAATTCGAATCGAATATTTATGAGACAAAACTGGACGCCAAGTTCCGTAGTATTTCCTGGACAGTTCAGTGAAATTTACATTCTTTTCAATTAATTATTAATTTATATTTAATTTCAATTTTAATTAAATAAAAAAGGATTCCTTGGATTTACATAAAAGTATCAAGTAGCGGTATTCTTGTGAATTACAAACATCTGTGCATTAAAAGTCGAATCGAATATTTATGGGACACTAGTGGACGCCAAGTTCCGTAGTATTTCCTGGACAGTTCAGTAAAATTTAACTTCGTTTTAATTCATTCTCAATTTAAATTAAATTTACTTAATTCTAAATTTACCTTTACTTTAAATTTGAACCAAATAAAAAATTAATTTCCTTAATATAAAATCTCTAAACGATATTGTCGATTTCGATTGTCACACTACTCGATTTACATTGCTATATGCGTGAGACACGAGTTATGAATGGGTTAGACAGAGTTGGAAAATATTGAAAAAATTGTCACGATTGCTCGTTCTTTGGTAGCCAACGGACCTGCCTTGATCTGCGCTTGCTTGGATTTGAGTGACGTTCATTGGCTATGGTGCGCGTCTGTACTTGATTTTTAAATGCGTACGCGAACTAGAGCCAATGAGCGCTGCACAGTTCAAGCATGCGCAGATGTTTTTGGATCACTGTTATGAATAATAATCGAATGGAAATTCAAAGTCGATAATACGAGACAACGCTTCTCCTTTACCGCCATCTTGCTACCCGTACCGCCGCAATACAGGACCTCTGCTTGTTATTTTTGATCGAATTATTATTTCAATTTAAGCCTCTGTGCTTGTTATTTATGATCCTATTTTAATTTCAATTTCAGAAAGGACACTAAAGCCTTCAAAGCATTTAAACGAGATCCATTGCTGGTGTACAATACGAAAATAAATTTTTCAGATTTCGAGGTTAGGAATTAATTTTAGAACGCAAGGGCGAACTGCTGGTCGCGGAATTAGATAATTTTTTCCACTTTAATGTAAATCATTCGTATATCTAGAAAAATCTAGAAAATATTCTTTTTTCCTATGAAACTTTACGAAAATGTACTATAAAAACTTGATGAAAGTTAAGCTTTTACTCATTTTTCTTAATATGAAAAAAATACTCCGTGTTTGAAATACATTGAAAAGTAGTGAAATTTTCCAAACAAATTTTATAAAAATTTCATTTAAATTTGTAAAATTTTTGGCGAAAAAACAGAAACTATTTCAGACAGGATCAGCGGTAATTTTTTTTTTATAGTAAATTATGCAAGACGTTTTTTTCCCACATCAGACAATAAAACCTCGAATTTGGTCATATATGTTAAAAATAATAAAAAACAGATTAATTTTTTACCCATAAAATTAATTCTCTACAAAAAACGATTAGTTTTCAACCAACAATGATATAATAAAAATTTTCCTTAGACATTAATTTTTAATAAGCAAAAAAAATCAACAAAATAATTGAATCCTCAATAAACAAGATTAGATTTTAAAAAAGAAAATTAATTTTTTACCAAAAAGACGAATTTTTAACTACAAAAATAAATTTTCAATTATAAATATACTTTTTTATCCTAAAATTGTGCAGCTAAATTTTTAATAAAATAGTTGAATCCTTAATCAAAAAGATGAATTGTCAAGTTGAAAGAATTAATATTTAACAACAAACAATTAAATTTCAACAAATGAATTGAAATTTTACTAAAATAGATGCATTTAATGATACATACATAGTTGAACTTTCAAGCAAACAGATGTATTTTCAACCCAGAAGATTAATTTTATATAAAAAACAGACGATGTTTGAAACAAATAATTGAATTTTCAACCCAAAAATATTAATTTTTAATTCCAAATTTCAGTGTTTCACCGAAAGTGGGATAGTTAAGTTTTTAGTTGAAGAATTTAATTTTTAACAAAAAAAAAGGAATGTGCAATTTAATAGTTCTGTTCTTAATCACAAAGATAAATTTTCAACCAAGAAGAATAATTTCCTACCAAAAACACGAATTTTCATCGAAATATGTGCATTTTCATACAAATAGTTGAATTTGCAACTAAAAAAGGTCAATTTTTAATTTCAAATATAATTTATCTACCAAAAATTATATAATCCGATTTTATTTTACATACATTAATTTTTTACTAACTATGAAGAAATTTCCAAAAAAAAAAATTGAACCCTCAATGAAGAAGATGAATTTGCAACGGTTTAAACATTTTTAATATTTAACAAAAAAAGATTCATTTTTTTTTAATATCATTTTTCTATCAAAAATGATATAATCCACGTTTCTCTTAATAAATTAAAATTTCATCAAAAAAGGAATTTTTAACAAAATAATGGAATCCTCGAAAAAAAGATAAAATTTCAATTAAGAAGTTTATTTATTTTTCTACCAAAAATGACGAATTTTCAACAAAATTCGGAATTTCTAAATACTGTATCAAAACAGATAAATTTGTTTCCAAATAGTTCATTCTTTAATGAAAAAAGGTCGATTTTAAACCAAAAGGATTAATTTTCTACCAAAACAGAAAAGTTAAAAAAATTGATTTATTTAGTAAAAAAGGTTAATTTTCAAATTAAAATATATATTTTCAACCAAAAATAGCAGAATCGAAATTTGTTTGAAAGAAATTGGTTTTTGACAAACTGAAAAGAAATTTTTTTTAAATAACTGAATCCTTAATGAAAAATATTAATTTTGAACCAAGAATATAACTTTTCTACAAAAAATTACGAATTTTCTACAAAATCTAGAAAGTTTAAAGCAAATATATTATTTTTATCTAAAAAACATTTTTCAATCAAAAGTTGTATAAGTAGATTTTACCATTATAGAAATTAATTTTAAAAAAATTTAAATTTGAAGAAGATAGTTAAATTTTTAATCAAAAAGGTTCTTTTTAAACCGAAACAGATGAAGCTTCAATAATGAACTTAATATTCAACGAAAAATGGGATAGTTCAGTTTTTATTTGAAAAAATAATTTTCAACTTAAAGAAGTGCAATTAAAAAAAACAGCTAAGTTCTCTCCCAAAACAGATTGTAATTAAAAATATCAATAAGTTTTTAACCAAAAATGGAAAGTTAAATTTTCACTTCAATAAATTAATTTTGAAAAAAAGAATTGTCATAAAAATTGTTGAATCTTAAATCAGCAAGATCGATGTTCAAACAAGGAGATTAATTTTCTACTAAAGGAGACGATTTTTAAAAAAATCCATAAATTCTTAAACAATTAGTTGGA
The DNA here is from genome assembly GCF_010883055.1 of Belonocnema kinseyi. Taxonomy (NCBI): domain Eukaryota; kingdom Metazoa; phylum Arthropoda; class Insecta; order Hymenoptera; family Cynipidae; genus Belonocnema; species Belonocnema kinseyi. The sequence continues at coordinate 340,381 of NC_046663.1, read as the reverse complement.
TTTTTAAATCAAAAAGATCACACTTTAATTTAAAAAATTAATTTTCTGCCAAAAATGTCATAGTTAAATTTTCTGTTAAAAAAATATATAATTTTCAAAAAAAAAAGTGTTGTAGAAATTATTTCAAAGGAGATCGAATCTATTTAACATTAGGCAGGTTCTGCACTTTAAGTCGCTGAATTGATCAGGAAGGGAATTATGTTGTTTTTAGATTAAATTTTAAGAAAACTTTTTTTCGTTATAAAAAACAATTCTATGTTCAAAAGATTAATTTTTAACCAATAAGATTAATGTTTTACAAAAAAAGACGAATTTTCAACCAATTACTTGATTTTTAAACTATAAGGGAACAGTTTTTTTAAAATTTTTTGTTGAAAATGTTCAACAATTTAGTTGAATTTTTTTTTCTTTCTTGACTAAAATTGTTTCTTGATTAAAAGCTCATCTCTGGGTAGAAACTTGATTTTCTTAGTGAACATGAACACAATAAAAATGTATCCCTTTTGGCTGAAAATTCAACTATTTTTTTCAAAACTTGCCTTTTTGGGTTAAAAATTCAACAATTTTGTATACATTTTTCTTTGTTCTTTATAGAGAATTTAATTCTTTTGTTAGAAATTTTTTCTTTCTTTGGTTGAAAATTAATCTTTTTGTTGAACATTTCTCTAATTTTTTTGAGGTTAAACGACCTTTTAAAAAATTAATTTTTTTCTGTTGAAGATTCATTATTTTAGTTAAAACTTTATCTCTGATTAAAAATTTTCTTGAAATGCATTTTTTGGTTCAATTCAGCTGTTGTTTGAAAATAATCAAATTTTTTAGTTTTTGGTTGAAAATTTATCTACTTATTTAAAAGTTTAACTATTTCGCTAAAATGTTATGCTTTTGGACGAAAAAGTAACAATTTTTTTGCAAATTCATTCATTTTTTAAAACTAAAAATTGAACTTTTTTATTTTCAGTGTACGTGGTTTTGTTGAAAATTTGGCTTTTTAATTAAAGATTTACATTGAAAACCAAATAGTTAAATTCTCAACCTATAAATATAAATTTTAAACTGAATGGTCAAATAGAATATTTATGAGACAGTAGTTGACGCCAAGTTTCGTATTTTTTCCTGGAAAGTTCAGTAAAATTTAAATTAGTATGAATTAATTCTCAATGTATGTTTAATAAAAATTTTGATTAAGTAAAAAATGAGTCGTTTTATTTAAACAACAGCTTCAAGAAGCCGACTTATAACGAACTACAAACATCAAGTTCCGTAGTTTTTCCTGGACTGTTCAGTGAAATTTAAATTCATTTTAATTAATTCTCAAATAATCTATAATTTTAATTTTAATTAAATAAACAATGATTCGTTGTATTTAAACGACATGAAGA
>NC_046663.1:335101-338899 GCF_010883055.1 Belonocnema kinseyi | reverse complement strand
GAAGGCGACTTAGTACGAACTACAAATATCAAGTTCCGTAGTTTTTCCTGGACAGTTCAGTGAAATTTAAATTCATTTTAATTAATTCTCAAATAATCTATAGTTTTAATTTTAATTAAATAAACAATGATTCGTTGTATTTAAACGACTTGAAGAAGCCGAATTAGTACGAACTACAAACACCAGTTCATTAAAAGTCGAATTGAATATTTTTAAGACACTAGTGGATTGCAAGTTCCGTAGTTTTTCCTGTACAGTTCAGTCAAATTTAAATTCATTTTAATTCTCAATTAAACTTTAATTTAAATTTTAAGTAAATAAATCATTATTCTTTGGATTTAAATAATTGCGTAAAGAAACCGGCTTAGTACGAACTAAAAATATCAGTTCATTAAAAGTCAAGTCGAATATTTATGAGACACTAGTGGACGCCCAGTTCCAGAGTTTTTCCTGGAAAGTTCAGTGAAATTTAAATTATATTTAAAATTGTATTTAATTTAATTAAATTTGAATTAATTTAAAAAATGTTCGTCGCACTTAAATAACAGAGTCAAGAGTCTGTCTTAGAAACAAGTTCTTAATGAACACATTTTCAATATTCTATTAATATTAATTTAAAAAAAAGAATTTTAAATTTTTCTAGTTTTTATATTTTATTATATTATTTATTTCATTATATTTATTTATATTATTATACTATTTATATGATATTATAACTCTTCACATTATTCGACTTTTTTCCGTTTAAACTTTTAAATTTTCTGCATATTTTTAAAAACAATTCGAAATTTTCAGGAAATAAAAAAAAATCCGCATAATTATGAAAATTGTCTAACAATGAATTAATTTTTGACAATTTTAGAAATCTTTTTACACTTTAAACAATGTTATATCTCTTAAACTTTTGCGAATTTTTGTTTTCAAAAAATGTGCAATCTAGCAAATTAAAAATTTTTGCTATTAAGTCTTCTACTTTTTAAAATTTAAGGAATCTATTTGAAATCTTTTTGAATTTTGTAATTAAATTAAATTTTCAAAATAAAAAAATCCTTGAAATTTTTCCCATTAATTTTAAGAAGAATATGTTTGATTTTCTTTAAACCTTTCACAACTCTTAAAAAATTTGAAATTTTTTTTTGAAATGCTAAAAAATCTACATTTTTCTTAAAATTTGCTTAAATCTTGTTCAATTTTTAATTCTTTTCAAATCTGTTGAAAACTTCTACAATTATTACTAAGGAAATTTTTTAAAAATTCTGGATAATTTAAAAAATTGCCTGCAAATATTTTGGATTCTTTCTGGATCATTTTGGAAATATTTAAAAACCTTTCAAAAGTTTTAAGGACTTTCTAAACCTATTGTTCAAAATTTAAAAAAATGTACATTTCTTTAAAAATTGGTTTAAATCTTTCCCATTTTAAAATTAATCATAAATCTTTTGTATTTAAATGGTTCTATATTATTTAAAAAAAAATAAAAAATCATTTTAAACTTTTCCAAGAATATTGAAAGTTTTTGTTATTCTCTCAAAATTTTGCAGAATTCTTAAAAAGTGTCTTTTTGAAAATCTCAAAAAATCTACAATTTATAACCAATTTTGGAAATATTTTCAAGTTTTAAATTAGATTTGAACATTTTCTAAACTTCCAAAACTTTTAAATATCTTTTTAAAATATTCGAATTTTTGCTATAGTTGCTTTAAAATTTTCCATAGTTACAAAGACAACAAGTGTGTTGTGTTGCAATTTATAAGGAGAACAAAATCGTTTTTTTCTTTTTTTTTAATTATCATCCAAGATATGTTAGATTTATGTTTAGTAATGGATATTTATTACTCCATGTTATTCGTTAGTTTTATAAACAAATAATATAAGAAAATGCTCAGTGTCGGAATCAAATTTATCACTCGGGGGGCGGAGCTTATGAATGGCATTCAGCTTAAATTCCGTTTTGGGTTTTTTTTGCGGCAGGAATTAAGAATCTAAAGTCAAAAATTTTAACAAAAAATTGACGGATCCAATATGGCCGGACCTGTTTTCTAAACAAAATTTTGGATTCAGCTTAAATTCCGTAATAGGGTTTTTTGGGTCAGAAATGACGAATCTGGTGTCAAGAGTTCAAAAAAAGAAACGGAGGATCCAATATAGCGAATCCAATATGGCGGACGTGTTTGCCAAAAAAAAATCGATTAAGCTTAAATTCCTTATTGGGGGTTTTTGGGTAAGAAATGGCGAATCTGATGTCAAGGATTTAAAAAAACGGAGGATCCAATATGGCGGACCTGTTTGCTAAACCAAATTTTCGATTAAACTTAAATTCCGTATTGGGGGTTTTTGGGGTCAGAAATGGCGAATCGGATGTCAAGAATTAAAAAAAAACGGAGGATCCAATATAGCGGATCCAATATGGCGGACCTGCTTTATAAACAAAATTTTCGATTAAACTTAAATTCCGTATTGGGGTTTTTTGTGTCAGAAATGACGAATCGGATGTCAAGAATTTAAAAAAAAGAAACGGAGGATCGAATATGGCGGACGTGTTTGCCAAACCAAATTTTCGATTAAGCTTAAATTCCTTATTGGGGGTTTTTGGGTCAGAAATGACGAATCGGATGTCAAGAATTTAAAAAAAAGAAACGGAAAATCCAATATAGCGAATCCAATATGGCGGACATGTTTGCCAAACAAAATTTTCGATTGAGCTTAAATTCCTTATTGTGGGGTTTTTGTTACAGAAATAACGAATCTGATTTCAAGAGTTCAAAAAAAGAAACAGCCGATTCAATATAGCGGATTCAATATGGCGGACGTGTTTGCTACATAAAATTATCGATTAATTTAAATTCAATATTAAGGGTCTTTTGGCTATGTTGATTACGAATCTGGCGTTAAAAATGTAAAAAAATTACTGATCCAATGTGGCAGACGTGTTTGCTAAGCAAAATTTTGGATTCAGCTTAAATTCAGTATTATGGTGTTTTCGGGGTTCCTGATTATAAATCTGAAGTCAGCAATTTATAAAAGGCGGATACAATATGCCGGACATGTTTGATAAAATAAAATTAGATTCAGCTTGAATTCAGTATTAGGAAGATTTTGGTGTCACGGATTACGTATCTAAATTCAAAATTGTTTACAAAAATGACGGATCCAATATGGCGGACAATCAAGCTAAAGAAAGTTTTAATTTAGCTGAAATTAAGTGTTAGGAAGATTTTGGGGTCGCTGATTACGAGTCTGAAGTCCAAAAATTAAAAAAAAATGGCGGATCCAATATGGCGATCATATTTGGTGGATGAGCATGCTACCAAAAACTTTTGATTCAGCTAACATTCATTGTTCAGGGTTTTTTAAGACCGCTGATTAGGATTTCGAAATTTTTTTTTAAATGGCGGATCCAGCATAGCGGACCATATTCCACAAAACGTTGGCTTCAGCTGAAATTTAGTCTCAGGGGATGTTTGGGGTCGCATAATTCCATGTTGGATTAAAGTTTATAGTTTTCATCAACTAATAGTGAAATTTCTCTTGACAAAAACTCTGCAGGTCGCCAAGTTTCATTCCAGCGGCACTTTGCCCTCCAGGGGGCCCCCCACACAAAAAAAGGAGGGGTTGATTTTACTCGGTTAAGAACGTGATTACAATATCTATCCCCGATCTAATAACCAATAGGAAATATATATATATATAAACGGGGAAGTCCCGAGGGGTGAACGGGAATTGGGATTTGAGTCGAGAGCACTCGTGCATCTGTCGAACCGAGTGTTCGCAATTTGTCGACTGCGGGTTTTTCTCATT
>NC_046663.1:316240-335091 GCF_010883055.1 Belonocnema kinseyi | reverse complement strand
CCTCGATCCACCCCAGAAACTGAGACGATCTTCTAAATTCAAAATAAATTTAATTCGAGCTTTATGGTTAGGTTTCTTGGTTTTACGCCTTGGTTATTTGAAATTGTCGAGTCAGTTTAATCGATTGTAAAAAAAACCCTCGGCCGGGTTGTTCAATTCAGTCTCGACATTACACGGATCAAATTGAGTGATCGTTTTATTCTCATCAAAAATACCTTATCTCAATGAAAATATATTAAAATTTTCTTTTCTTAATTACAAAAAAAGTTTTATATTATCATAAACTGTACTATTTTTAGAACATTGAAAGTATTGAAAGTTACTTTTTTTTAGGATAAAGAATATTAGATCCTTAATATACGAAGCGATTTTTTTTATTTTTTGGCCTATAAGAAAAAAAGTGAATTTTTTAGAAAAATAAACACAAGAAAAATAATTTATTTATTGTACAATTTTATTATTTTAAACAAATTTAAACAAAAAACCTTACAAAAACATAAGAAATTTAATGTATGGGCCATTATTTCTTAAACACCATCTATTTTGGTGATTTATAACTCTGTTAATACCAAAAAAAACAATTTGTTTACTAAAGTTTCAATAAGCTTTTTTAGAAATAATCTTTAGAATTTATTTTCGAGTCCTTGAAAATTAAACTATTGTAGAGTTGCACATTCGAAACTGTAATTTTATATTATAATTATGAAAGTTTTTATGAAATAAATTATTATGAGGAATCTATTATAAACGCTCAAGAGCGACGTAAAAAATAAAATAAAATAAAAAATTTTGCGAATTTAGCAGAATTCAAAAAAAGAAACGGCGGATCCAATATGGCGGACGCGTTTGCTATAAAAATTTTGGATTCAGCTTAAATTCCGTATTGGGGTTTTTTGGGTCAGAAATGACGAATCTCATTTCAAGGATTCGAAAAAAGAAACGGCGGATCCAATATGGCGGACGTGTGTGCTAAAAAAACTGTTGGATTCAGCTTAAATTCAATTCAATTTCAAGGCCTCAAAAATACATTCCAAAGATTATTTCTAAAAAACCTTATGGGAACTTTTTTTAAATTTATTTTCAAAGAATTCAAAAGAACTAAAAATAATTCAGGGTTAATTACAAATGAATTCAAATGAATTACCAAAAAGATTTTAAAACCAAAATATTTTATGATTTCAGTCAAACTGGCGTGAATTTAATTTAAGAGAATTTGAAAGAATTCGATGAAAGTTATAAGAAATTGAAGGTGAATTTGAACGAATTTGAGATAAATTCATAAGAAGTCAGAGTGCATTCAAAACAATTTAAATAAAATTCGAAAGAATTTAAATAAAATTCGAAAGGATTTAAAAAAATTGAAACAAATGCATTGATTTTAGTAAAACAGGAGTGAATTTTAAAGAATTCAAGGGAATTCAGGATACTATGATGAAATTAATAAGAATTTGAGTGAATTAAATACAATTAAAAAAAAATCAACTGAACGGAGTAAAGTGCGAGTAAACAAAATTCTGAGAAAATATAAGTAAATAAAAAAAACAAATAAATTAATAAAATAAAAATAAAATTTAAAGAATCTAAAGGACCAAAAAGAATTCAGGGTGAATTTCAAATTTATTCAAATGATTTATCAACAATTTTAAATATCCAAAATTATTAATTGATTTCAGTAAAAGTGGCGTCACTTTAGAAGAATTCAAGGGAATTTGAAAAAATTAAATTAAATTGATAGGAATTTCAGATAATTTAAGCAAATTCAGGATAAATTCATAAGAATTCAGGGTCAATTTAACACAATTTAAGTAAAATTTAAAAAATCGAAATGAATTGAAAAAATTCAAATTAATTTAGAAAATTCCATTGATTTTAGTAAAATTGAAGTAAATGTAGAGGTCATCGAGAAAATTCGGGCGAATTTGATGTAATTTATAAGAAATTGAGCGAATTAAACGAAATTTTAAAAAAATCCATTGAATGGAGTAAAATAGGAGTGAACAAAATTCAGGAAAAAAATGTACGTGAATTGAAAACAAATTTTTTTCCAATTAAGAACAAAATAATAAATAAAATAAAAATCATGAAATTCATAAAAATTCAAGGATTAATAATAATTCCGGTTCAATGCAAAATGGATTCAAGCGAATTGTAAAAAAAATTTAAAAACTCGTAAATATTTAATTGATTTCATTCAGATTAAATTTCTAAGAACTCAAAGTAAATTTTAAAAAATATTCAATTAGAATTCGGAAGAATTCAAACGAATAGAAAAAAATACAAAAATTGCATTGAACTGATTAAAATGGGAATGAACACAATTTAGGACAAATTCCACATAATTTAAGTGAATTGAAAAAAAACATTCAAGAAGTAAAAATAAAAACAATGAATTAAATCAAATTCGAGTGAATTTAGAGGAATATAAGAGAAATTAGATGATCGGAATGAAATTCATGAAAATTTCAAGTGAATTAAAAAAAATTCAAAATAATTGAAAACAATTTAAGAATATTAACAGATTTCATTGAATTAATTAAGCTGGGAGTAAATTTCTAAAAATTTGAGCGAATGTAGAACTTACGAGAATTCCAAAGAATTAAGAAGAATTCAGGGTGAATTTCAAACGAATTTGAAGTGCTTGGATAGTTTTTTCGAAACTAAAAAAAGAGCTTTTTGTACCAAAAAAATTCAGTGTCATTTTAACTGTTCAAAATTGAAAAATCAAATTTTTAATTTTTGTATCAGCCTTCAAGATTTATAGGCTACGGAGTAATAATTGTTCTAAAAGAGTATTAATCGCTCTTAAATAGAGCAATAATTATTATCTAATCGCCTAACCTCACACCAATTCTGACGTACAAATCCAGTTTCTTGAAACTGAATTCGATAAATTTAAACTTTAAAAAAATTCAAACACTTTCTAATTATTTTACAAGTTGATTTTTTTTTACCACCACCAACAGAAAAACAATTATTTTTTTAATAAAAAATTGTATGAAAAAATATAAATAAACTCGTGAACATTATTTATTTTTACCCCAAATAAAATATTGATACTATCAAGAGATGAATAAATTATAAAAAAACTCCCTTGCTTTTGCGAATGTTTTTGCAATAAATTCCTGGCGAGCTAACAATAATTTTTTTTCTTATCGGGATATTTTCCCTCACTCGTCGTTTAACCACCCACGAGATATTTTGTCAACAATATTAACTCAACAATGATTTTTAATAATAAATCTACTCGCCTTCGTCAATTTGTTGAATTGCGAAAGAATTCCACTCATTGTCCACTGTAATGGTTTTCTAATAAATGCGGTGCAATCGGAGGAAATTATAGGCTGACTAATATACTACATTGGGGTTTTCACATATCATTTTTATAAAAAGAAACTAAACTAGAACTTTAAATTTTGTAAATTATGATTTGCTTTTCAAAATATTAAGTTTTTTATTGTAATTAGTGTAAATAATTTGGAGACTTGTGCTGTCCACATTTAATCAATTATAATTTAGAAAATTAAATTAAGAATCAATCAAAACTTCAAATCTTCTTTATTGGTCCTACATTTCAAACTACTAAATACTTTGAAATTAAAAAAAAATGATACAACTGTTAAATTTGGATCAAACAATTGCCAAAACTACATAAATCCATTCTTGCTTTGATTTAAATTTCGAAGAAATTTGCAGTTAAATATTATTTTTATTATTTTCTTAAAATGAAAAAAAAAACGAAAATATTTATTAATAAAATTTTAAAATTCCTAAAGTAAAAGTCATCGAAACTCAAGAAATTTAAAATGACAAAGATTAGTAAATGACAAAAATTAGTTGCTGAAATTCTAAATTTAAAAAAAATGGTGAAAAAATAAATATGGAAGTACAAATTTTTCGAAAAATTAGACTTACCGAAGATTTAAAATTCGAATTTTCAAATTCTCGAAATTATCCAATTCCCGCAAAAAAATATATAATTTTTGTTGCTGGAATAATTTTTTCTTTTATTTGGGGTATTTATTTTCAAGTTCTACCATTAAATCATTGTTTTTGGGAATTAAAAAATTCAAAAATGCAATATTTACGAATTTTAAATTTCGAGAGTTCATGATTTTCAGGAATTTTAAATTTCTAAAATTAACATTTTTGGTAGTTTTATTTTCTTTCCAGAATTTGAAATTTCATGAATATTAATTTCGACGAAATTTCTGTTGATTTTTCTAAATACGTATTTTTTTCAATTTATCTTTTTCTTCATGGAAAATTATTTTTCTTGGCTGGAAATCTATCTTTTTGTTTGAAAATTGATCTCTTCTAGTTAAAAATTAATTTATTTAGTTGGAACTTGAATTGTTTTTTTTTGTTTTTGAAAATTCTTTTTTTTTATAATTAGAAATTTTATTAGTAGTTATGAAATTTGACTATATGGTTGAATATTCATGAATATTCATTCATCGTATGAAAATTCATTTTTTGTGAAAAATTCATCTCTGTTAGTTAAAAATCGAATTATTATGTTGGAAATTCCTTCTTTTATTGAAAATTAACTTTTTGAACTGAAAAAGTAGATACGCCATTATCAATTGGAAATTTACATCTCTTAATTATATAATTTATTATATAATAATAAATTTATATAATTTAAAATTGATTAGTTTTATAATTCGTTTATTTTTGGTAGACAATTATTTTTGTTTTTTTTTTTTAAATTCATCTTTTTGATTGTAAATTCATTTCTTTGGTTGAAAATTAAAACAACTGATTCAAAATCAATTTTTTAAACTTAAAATTTAACTATTTCACTTCTTGTTGAAAATATACCTTTTTTAGTAAAAAATTTATATATTTAGCTTAAAATTCAACTATTTTAATGACAATTCGTTTTTTTTATTAAGTATCAATTTTTTCAAATGAGAGTAGCTAATTATACTTTTGGTTGCAACTTTTCGTTCTTTAGTTTGAAATTTAGTTTTTTTAATAGAAAATTAATTTTCTTGTTTGAAAATTTATTTATTTGATTATTTTTCTTTTTATGTTGAATAATTTTTGTTATTTAAACATTATTCTTTTCCTTTTAATTATTATTTTTGGTTGAAAATTAATTATTTTGACAGAAAATCTAGCTATTTTTGGTTGAAAATTTACCTTCTTTAGTTTTAAATTTTGTCATTTTAGTAGAAAATTAATCTTCTTTTTTTTTACTTTTTTGATCGGAAATGGATTTATTTGGTTTCAAAATTAACTAAATACTATAGTTTACAAACTTTTGAAACTTAAATCAGCAGACGTTGTGCTCATATTAAAACAAATTAATCTTCATTTCTTATTTTTTCGATGATTTTGGTTTTTGGATTTTTCCACTTGACAAGGCTAAAGGAGATATAGTAATAATAGCCCTTCAAGACAGAGATAAGATCTTGACACACAAACAAAATGATCAATAAATAATATTTCCATTTAAATATTTATATCCTATTTTGATAAAAATATTTTGAAACGAGTTAAAATTGAGGTATCTGGCTCTGTCGACACACCTAAATTTTGTTGTTGAAATAAAATGCATTCGTCTGAACAAATTAAAATTTCTTTATATTTGTGTGAGAGGAAATGATATAAAAACTCGTGATAAGATAGATATCTTTAAGGTTTTAGTGAAATACTTTTGTCGAGGCTGTGTCAACGTTTGTTTATTATTGCCTATACGTATCTTTATGCCTCAGAATTTATCTAATCAGAGTGCGATGATACATATTTCACCTTTTCAGAATGAAATAGATTAAATAATAAGGTAAGGTGACACGACACCTACCAGTAAATCTTTTAATCAGATAGCGTTATTTTTTACTCTACTTTTTAAATAACAAAATCATCTTAAGAACAATATGTCAGATATAAAACAAATCTTTTACTATTCTTATAAACATACCTACAGAAAGTCAATAAAAAAACACCGAATTCATTTCAAACCTGGCAGGTTTCTTTAAAGCAAATTAAACGACACATATTTTTCCAATTTACAAAAAAAAATTCTCAACTCAATTTTTTGATTTTTTCAAAAAAAGTCAAATTTTTTATTTAAACTTCTATCAATTGTGACCTAATTGAGCGAATTCAGATTTTTTCAGATTCTTTCAAAATATGTTTAATCCGTTACACATTAACAAATGAGGACAGCATAATTTTTTATCATAAAATCGAATTTTTGTTTACAAGAATATATTTAAAAGAAGCGGGATTTTCAAGATTTTGTTTGGCTGATGTTTCAAAAATACGAAGAAATAATAAAAACTCTAAATTAAACATTGTCTTGTTAAATTATCTATTTTTATTCCTGCAAGATTTTTTTTCCTCTTTTGGCCACAATAGAAGAATTTTCCTTTGCAAATCTATAAAATTAAATAAATTTTAAATTTAAATGTTCAAAATTGCAGAATTATACATTGAAAAATATTTTCAATTGTAAATCTTGAAAATGAAACTATTAAAAAAAACTTTAAGACATGCCGTTATAATTTAAATTTTGAAAAAATTGCAAAAATATATTTACAAATTTTTAGAATTTTTAATTGTAATTCTTCAAAATTGTAAAATTTGAATCGTAAATCTTTAAAATTGAAGAATTCTTCATTTTGAAAATTTACAAATAATAATAATAAATGATGCCAATTTAAAAATTTTATAGTTTAAAATTCTTTAATTCTAAAGTTTTCCGTTCAAAGTTTTTTCAATTTGGAAGATTTATAATTGAAAAATTGACATTCAATTTCCACAATCATCAACATTTAATACTTTTAAGTCATTTCATCTTTAAAATTGATTTTAAAAATTTAAAATAAAAATGTATGCGAGTTTGAAGTATTTTAATAAAAAAATTCTCTATTTCCATGATTTAAATGTGAAAGTTTATCTATTAGGAAGATTTAGAATTGATAGGCTCCCGTTTCCGGCATGAAAGTGTAAGGTAGTGGGAATTGTTGATGCTGATTTTTCTGATATTTTCGGTGAAATTTGAGGTGAATGGATTGTGGAAGTAGGTAGAAGGGTTTGGATGTGAGAGATTGATTAAGGGTGGTGAGATTGAAAAGGGGATGAAGATATTTTTTAGGGTTGAGACCATTTTGTGTGGAAGTTGAGGTTAGGTTGGTTTGAGATTTTTGGAGGGGTGGGAGCACTGGGATGATCGGGTTGGTAGTAGCAGGGTTAGGTAGCGACAGAGAAAGGTGAGACAGGTACCAGGTCCCGACGATAGATAGAGGCAGGGAAATACAGAAGTCTGAATTGGATTCATGGCTAGCTGAGCGAATATCATAGCGGAATAAAAAAATTTAGAGCAGAAAGTGTTTAGTACACCGAATGAGGAGATCAAAGAATGGAAGGCAAGGGGGAAGTGCAAGAAAACTGTAGAAAAGGAGAGATTAAGAGCAAAAAGTGTGGGATCGATTGAGGCTTTTATCAAAAGGAAGAGAAGGGAGAGGGGAAGTAGTGAAGAAAGGAAGATATCGGGGCGAGCTTGAAGTATCAAAAAATGTTTAGGTCGCCGCGGGAAAAAGCAGAATTTTGTATAGAAGGAGAACAGTAAGGGGACTGGAGGAAAAGAAGATGAAACTAAAGATACGATGAAAGAAGCAAGACTGAAAGAAATGCGCGAAGTTATGTTAGAAGTAATGGGGATTTATGAAGAAAATCAGAAGAAAAGGGGGTGAGGAATTAAGGAAAGAAATTAGGCGGGAAATGGCTGAACTTAGGAAAGAAATGAAGAAATGGGAAGAAATCAGAGAACGGTTAGAAGAGAGAATGCAGTCATTGGAACAAAAACTAGAGAAACAGGAAGATAATAATAAAAAGTTAGTGGAGATGCAAGGTAGGCTAAAGGAAATAGAAAGTTCCAACCGGGATTTTGGAGGGGGTGAGAGTGGGAATACGGATAAGGAAAGACTGACAAAAATAGAACAAAGAATAGAAAGGAAAGAGAGGGACGAGAGAAAAATAAACATAGTGATAAAGGGTATAAGATTAGAGGGGAAGGACCTAAATGAAAGAGTGGAAGAAGTACTAGAATGGTTTGACGCCAAATTAGAGATAGAGGAAGTTAGAAGTGTAGGAAGGGCAGAGCGAGGAGGGGAGAGAATAGTACTGGTGAAACTAAAGAAATGGGAACATAAGCGAGAAGTGATGATAAAAAAGATGTTGTATGGAAGCTCGGACAGAATAGAGGAGGATTTGACATGGGTAGAAAGGAAGATGCAGTATAAGTTAAGGAAAATAGAGGAAGAAGGAAGAAAAAAGGGAAAGAGAACATGGGTTCAGTATGGAAGAATACAGATGGACGGAGAATGGTGGGATTGAGATAAAGAGAAGAGATAGTAAGAAATGAAGTGTCAGGAAACTAGGAGAGGAAGGAACGGGAGATAGGAAAATAAGAACTAGAAAGAAGCAAAAACCGACGAAAAACGAAGGTAGGGAAGAATGAAAGATATGTTATTAGAATGTAGCAGGATTGGAGAGAAAGGATAGAGCGTTTATGAGAAGTTTGACACAGTGGGATGTACTAATAATGATGGATATGTGGCTAGATGAAAAGAGATGGGAAAGAGTAAGGGAAAGGTTACCAAAAGGTTACAAATGGCAAGTTTAAAATGCAAAGAGGAAGAATAAAAAGTGCAGACAATGAAAGAAATTATGATGGGAGTCAGGAACGAATGTATAACAGGGAAAGATAAGAAGAGAGAGGCAAAAAATCCAAAGATAAGGTACTGAATGTAGAGGGAAAGAAGTTGTTAAAGAGCTTAGAGGATCACTCTCCCTTAATAGTGACATTAGAGGGAGAAGAAAGTAATAGCAATATGAAGAAAAAGGGAGCACATTAAAATTGTAGGAAAGGGGGACTGGTCAAGGCAAGGAAAAAAACAGTTTAGAGAAAAGTTCGGAAATATCAAAATCGGAGAGGGAAATGTGAAAGAGGAGATGGAAAAAATGGTAGAAGGAATAAAAAGAGGATTAGAGTGCACACAAGAAAATGAAGTTCGTAAAGGGGGGGGGGATATATGTAGATGGGATGAAGACTGTAAAGAGAAAAAAGGAGGTCAGAAATGAACTAAGAAAGTGGAGAAAAAAAAGTAATGGGAAAGAATACAGGAGAAAAAAAAGAGTATACTCAGTTGTGCCATCAAACGAAAGAGGAAGAGAATAAAAGGTTTGACGAAGAGGCGGAGAAGGCTAGGAACGAGCGAGAGGTATGAAAGGTAGTAAATAGAGAAAGAAAAAAAAGAAAAAGAATAAATCAAGATATTGAAATGATAGAATCTAAAAAATATTTTTTGGATTTGTTAGTAGGAGTAGAGAGAAAAGATAGGAAAGAAGGAAAATATGGTAGAGAAACAGATGAGGAAGAGAACATAACCAGGGAAGAAATAGTCAAGGTTTTAGGAATAATGCAGGATGGAAATATACCTGGTTAAGATGAGATTCCAAATGAAGTATGGAAATATGGAGGGAAGGAACTAGAGGAATGGACATGGATAATGTGTAATCGAGTATGGAGAGGAGAGGAGTGGCCAGAGTTATGGAAAGAAGGAGTAGTTATACCAATAGTGAAGAAAGGCAAAGGAGAGGAGGTTAACGATTATAGGGGTGTGACACTGATGCCAACATTGCATAAGGTATATGTAACTGTTTTGTCCGAGAGATTGAAGATGGAAATTGAAGAAAAAAAGATCGAGCCACCGAATCAGATAGGGCTTAGAAAAGGAATGGGGGTAATGGACAACATATATGTTCTGAACTATCTAGTAAATAAGAGCATTAAAAGGGAAAAAGGGGCAATGATAGCAATGTTCGTGGACTAAAAAGCGGCGGCATTTGACTCATTAGAGCGAGGCGAAATAGAAAAAGTTATGGTAAAAAGGGGGATAAGAGAGGGATTAATAAAAAGAGTATCGGAAATTTTTAGAGAGACAAAAAGCAGGGTAAAGGTAGGAGAGCAAGTAAGAAATAGTTTATGATTGGTGAGAGCAGAGATCGGAACCCTTAATTTTTAAAGGGTCCAGAGACCTAAATGGTCCAGCAAGTGTCCTGTCCGGACCCGAACCCGTAACAATTTAAAAGGTACGGGTCCAGACCCAGGCCCTTATTAATTGAAAAGGTTCCGGTCCAGCCCGGACCCTTAAGAACTTAAACGGTACGCTTCCGGACCCGGACCCTTTGGAATTTAAAAGGTTCGGGTCCAGACTTGGATCCTTAAGAAATTAAAGGGTACGGGTCCGGGTCCGGACCCTTAAGAATTTAAAAGGTTCGGGTCCGGACCCTTAAGAATTTAAAAGGTTCGGGTCCGGACTTGTACCCTTAAGAAATGAAAGGGTACGGGTCCGGAGCCGGACCCTTAAGATCTTGAAGGTTACGGGTCCGGACAGGGACCTTATAAAATTTAAAAGGTTCGTGTTCGGACCCGGACCCTTAAGAACTTAAAGGTTGCAGTTCCGGAGCCTAACCCTGTAAATTCTAAGCGGTCCGGGTTCGGACTCGTACCCTTATGAGATTAAGGGTACGAGGTCGGACCGGGACCCTTTAGATTTAAAAGGTACAGGTCCGGAACTGGGCCCTTAAGAATTTAAAGGGTACGGGTCCGGACCCGTACCCTTAAAAATTCAAAAGGTACAGGTTCGAACCCGTAACCTTAATAAATTAAAGGGTCCGGGTTTGGACCTGAACCCATAAAGATCTAAAAGGTCCGGGCCCGGACCCTTAAGAAATTAAAGAGACCAAGCTGGACCCAGACCCTTAAGGAACCCTCTAAACTTGGGTCCAAGCAAAAAGGTTTCGATCCCTGGGTGAGAGGAGGGTGGCAAAATTGACCTCTGAGCCCACTTTTATTTAATATATTAACTAAAAACTAGGAAGAAAAAATGAGGAGAAAAGGTTGGCTCTGTTATTTGATACGCTGGTATGGCCGCTATTAGGTTATGCGATCGAATGAACGAAGTGGGAAGAAGAAAGGCGGGAGTTCTTTAATGCTAGAGAAATAGAAGACGTGACTGGAGTAAACTATGAAAAATTGAAAAAAAAACGAGAGGGAAAGACAATGAATATAAAGATAGGGGATGATTGAGGAATCGAAATACAATAAATGGTATAAGATGATAAAAAAGGAAGGAGTACCAAAGTATTTGGAAAAGGGATGGGGAGAAAGAAGGTGGACCAGAATAGCAAGATTTAGATTGGAAAATGAGGTAAGGGAGGAGATGTATTAGGAAGAAGAGAATAGAAAGTGTAGAATATGTGAATGGGAGGAGGAAACATGGGAGTATGTATGGGAAGGATGTAGGAGAGGAATGGAAGATAAAGGAAGCTGGCAAGGGAATGAGGTTATGATTCTAGGGAAGCATGGATGAGGAGAAGAATGTATGAAGGAGTTGGAGGGTGTTAGAGGAGCCAGTGAGAGAGAATAAGAGAATGCATGTGAAAAAATGGCAATTTGGAAGTATAAAAAATTGGTAGGAAACGAAAGTCACTTAGAATAGAAGCGTAAAGATTGTATGTTAATAAGTCCTAGATTGCGCTAGCACAGGAAATAGACATAAAAAACTAGATATAAGACTTTATGTAAATAGTTGTACATAATTGTATATAGTAAGGAGAAGATTAAAAAAAATGTTAGCGGTTGTAAGGAATGGAAGTCATGTAAAACCCTTAGGGGACACATTATGAATAAAGAAAAAGAAGATTTAGAATTGATAACTCTTGACTTTTGATGTGAAAAATCATCAAAATTACCATTAAAAATTTCTTATTTATACATCTTTAAATTTGAAGAATTTTAAATTACAATTCGTTAAGACTGAAGGATTTTTAATTGTAATTCTTTAAAATTAAATTATTAAAACAAAAATTTGAAAATTACATACCTTTTAAATATAAATTTTAAAAGTTGAATAATTTGAAATTCTATATTTTCAAAATTCAAGAACTGAAAATCTTTAAAAATTGAAGAATATTTAATTTAGAAACGAGATTTAGAATTGAAACCTCTTGATTCTTTAGCTTCAAAATCTTTAAAATTGAAGAGTTTTTAGTTTTTTTAATTTAGAATTAAATATTATTCAAGTTTTAATTTTTTTAATTACAAATACTGTAATGAATCAAAATTTAAAATTTTTTTATTTACACATCCTTAAGTTTGAAAAATCTTAATTCTTCAAAATTGTAGAACTTTAAATTGTGAATCTTTCAAATCGAAAACTTTTGGAAGATTGGAAAGTTAAGAATTTAAAACTTGAGTTTAGGTTTCAAAAATCATTCAAATTTAAGATTTTTTAATTTAACACCTTTAAAATTGTAGACTTTTCATTTTAGCTCTGATCTTAGAGCTTTCGAAACATAAAATAAAATATTTTTATTTCTCTGAATCCCCTAAATTTGAAGAATATTCAGAATTCCCTGAATGCTCTGAAATCCCTGAAATTATCTTAATTTCTATGAATTCTACGGATTCTACGAATTTCTTCAATTCTATAAATTCCTTAAAGTCTATGAATTTAACTAATTCCTGACATTCTTTGAATTGCACGAAATCCTTGAGTTCTTAAAATTCTACGAATTCCACAAATTCCTTGTGTTCTACGAATACATTGAATTTTTAGGGTTCTTCGAATTCCTTGATTCCTTTAAGATCTGTGAATTCCACGAATTCCTTGAGTTTTACGAATTCCTTCCATTTTTTTTATTTTACAAATTTCTTCGAGTTATAAAAATTCTATGAATTCCTTGATTTCTACGAATTCCTTGAACTCTTTGAATTCTGTATATTTTACGAATTCCTTGAGTTCTACAAATTCCTTAAATTCTATGAATTCCTTGAATTCTACAAATTCTTCAAGTCCTACGATTTCCTTTATTTTTTTTAATTTTATGAATTCCTTGAATTCTATCAGTGCTTTGAATTCCCTGAATTCATAGAATTTCTACAAGTCCTTTAATTCTTCTCAGTTTTTACAAATTCTATGCATTATTTTGAAGTTCTTGGAATTTAGGCAGTTTTTTATAAATATTTTTGAGGTAGTTTTCCGAGAAACATTTTACATAAATCTGAGAAAAAAATGTTTCCCGAAAATAAAAAACATTCCTTGCAGATTAGATAAAAATGAATTTTATATTTATTAGATGCCATTCTAAAGGTGTTTTTGGTAATTTGTTTATAATTCATTACAAAAGTTTGAAATTTATAAATATAGCAAACTTTATGTTCGTTCTTTTCTTGCCCAAAAAGTTTTTGTCAGAAATGACAAAAGCTCAATGACTGAAGCTCTTCAAGAATGTGATAGACTACGTATAAAATTTATACATATTCTTAGGCGAATAAAGAATGGTTGCGAAGAGGTTGAAAGGGGTCAAAAGAAAGAATCGAGTGCCAAGGGGCAAGGGGTAAAAGCGCCAATCGATTGTACCAACATTAAGGTGGAGGAACAAAAAAAACAGTAATTTACTTAGTAAAACATAAAGCCGCGGCTAGCGAAGGAAGGCAAACACATTATACATTTAAAGGTCATAATAACCCGTAGAATACATAATATAGCCGGCGCCCTTTTCACTGATGTCAATGAATAATGTACGCACCAAAAAGTATGACTTGAGTATTTTCACGGTAGGGCGCTTTTGCGCAAAGAAAGGAAAAGTATTTCCAATAAGTTGCTTAACGTTTCATTCAACTCGGGATCTTATTATTATGTAAAATTTCGACCTCAGGCTAATTTCGTCCTAAGACATTTATCCAAATCATCGAGACTCGCATTGTTTCATGCATAATCATAAATGTTCTCCTCCTCCACCTCATCCTCCTCTTCCTCCTCCTTCTACTCCTCCTGGAGCCTGTTTTCAAGCTCTTCGAGCCCTCAAACAGAATCATGAGTGTCCTCCTCCTCCTCGTCGTGCCCCTCTTTCAGCACTCCAAAACCTTCAGACATACTCATAACTGTTCTTCTCCTCCTGCTACCCCTTTTTAAGCTTCCAAGCTCTCAGATATAATCATAAGTCTTCTCGTCTTCTTCGTCTTCCTCCTCCTCCTCTTCCTCCTTGGTGACCTTTTTCTGAGATCTCCAAATTCTTTGATATAATCGTAAGTGTCATCCTCGTCCTGATACTTTTTTGTCGACTCTACAAAACCCTCAGACGTAATAAAAAAGGTTCTCTGTCTGGCATCCCTTTTCCAGCTCACCAAACTCTTAGATATAATCACAAGTCTTCTTCTCCTCCTGGTGCGTCTTTTCTATATCTGCAAACCCTCTGACATAATCTTAAGTGTTCTCTTCCTCCTGGTGCCTCTGTTCCAACTCTAGAAATCTTCAAACATAACCAGAAGTGTCCTAGTCGTCCCCCTTTTAGAGCTGTCCAAACCCTTTGAGACAATCCTAAGTGTTCTCCTTGTCCTGAACCCCTTTTCCAGCTCGCCAAAACCCTCAGACACAATCAGATGTGTTCTCCTCCTAGTACCCCTTTTCCAGGTTTCCAAACTCTTAGATATAATCACAAGTCTTCTCCTCCTCCTCCTCCTCTTTCTCCAGGTGCCACTCTTCCAGCTGTGATCTTCTTTTCGTGCCTCTTTTACAGCTCTCCAAACCATTTGAGACAATTATAAGTATTCTCCTCACCCTGATCTCCCTTTTCCAGCTCACCTATCACTCAGATATAACCATGTCTCCTTCTCTTCCTCCTCCTCCTCCTGGTGCGTCTTTTCTAGATCTGCAAATTCTCTGACATAATAGTAAGTGTTCTAACCCTCCTCCTCATGACATGCCCCTTTTCCAACTTTCCGAACCATCAGAAGTAATAACAAGTATTCTTCTAGTCCGGGTGTCCTTTTTCCAGATCTCTAATCCCTCATTCTCCTCCTCGTTATCGTGCCCCTTTTACAACTCTCCAAGCAATCAGAAGTAATCATAATTGTTCTAAAAATACTGCCCCTTTTTCAAATCCTCAAGTCTCCAGACACATTCACACGCTGTCTCAACGGCCTTGTGCTCCTTTCCCAGCTCTTCAACACTCCAGACATAATCATAAGTGTTCTTCTTACTGGTGCCAATTTTCCAGCTCTTAAGTCCCCAGACATAATATTCTTTATTGAATAATTAATTTTTGTTGGTGGACGATTCCCCATTTCAATTGCAAATTCCTCTCTTTTATTGAAAATTTAACAATTTAGTTCAAAATTCCCTATTTTTGGTTGCAAATTAATTTTTTTTTTAACTGAAAATTAAACTTTTCTATTTTTGGTACAATAACGATATTTTTTGTTGAAATTAAATTATATCTTTGAAGATTCATCATTTTAGTAAAAAAATTTATTTATTTTGTTTAACAACCAATTATTTTGTTAAAAATCGTTTTTTTTTTGTTGTTGAAAATTAGTTTTTTGCTGGATTATTACATGGAAAAAATTCTTATTTACACTAAACATCTGGATACTTTGTGTTAACAAATTTAATATCTAAATATAGAAATGTCATCTTAGATGGGGACCTTGCAGGTTTCCCGAAGAGGAAAGAGCAATTTGATCGATCATTCCCCTCTATACAAAAAATTCCAACGAATCGCATTTTTTAAAAATCGATTCTATTTATGTATACCGTTTCACAAGTTCATTATACACAATGTTTTCTTCAATTTCTAGGCATTCAATTAATATATTTAATTTAAAATTCTTTTGCATTCATATAGCAATATATTCTTTCTTAAATATATTAGCACCATCGTGTAATTAAATTATTAAATAATAATAATAATAATAATATTAATTATTTCTTGAGTTTGTCTTAAAATCTACAAATCTAAATAATAATTCAAACAAATTTTTAATTTATCGTCATACTTGAAATTAAATTTTTACAAAAAACAATTTTTCCATAAAATACACGAAATTTAAGTATGAATCAAGTATTTTTATTTTTAACCAAATAGATAAATTTTCAAATAAGAAGATTAATTATCTAAAAAAAACATTTATCCACAACATACATGAACTATCAACAAAAAGAAATTCAATAAAAAATAGAATACTTAAAAATTCATTTTAAAAAATTAATTAATTTTCAACTAAAATAGTTGAATTTTAAACCAAAAAGATAAATTTTCGACTAAAATGATGAATCTTTCACTGAAATAGTTGAATTCATACAAGAATTGCTGAAAATATGTATATATATATTTTTGGCCATTTTTTTATTGAAAATTTGCCTTTTTGGAATAATTCAAATATTTTTGAATGGACAACCAAAACGATAAAATTACAACAAAGAAGATTAGTATCCTGCCAAAAAAGAAAAATTTGCACCAAATTGATACATTTTCAACCAGACAGATCAGTTTTGGTCTAAAATTATGAAACGTATGAAAACAACATATAAATTTTTAACAAAATATTTAACTTTTAAACAAGTAGTTTAATTTTTTACCATAAAATGAGTTCTTAATAAAAAAAACAATTGTTGTTAATTAAAGTAATAAATATGTTTTATATTGAATCAGAAAAATTTGAATTCATCCAAAAAGGTAAATTTTTAATAAAATAGTTGAATCCTCTTAGAAAAAGATTTTAATTTCAACCTAAACCTTTGCAATTTTAATAAGAAAAAGATCAAATTTCTACCAAAATAGATGAATTTTCAATTCAAAAAGATGAGTTTAATTAAAAAATTATACACATTTTTCCCAGAAATCTTTAAAAAAATTGTATTGTCCTGAAATTTGTAAAAATTCTTAAAAAGATTCTGAATTTTTTATTCGATATCTTAAAAAATCTAACTTTTTAAATATTTTGAAATCATTTTTAGTACAAAATGATTATTTTTAGTTAATAAAGGTTTAATATTTATAATTATATCATTTAATAATTTATTTATTGTTTCAAGATAATTAATCACTGTTAATATATACTTTATTCAAATTTCAAATTAGTTTCAATTTTTTTTAAAGTTCGAAATATCTTTTAAAATTATTTGAATTTTTTTGAACATTTTGTAATCATGCAAAATTTCAAATCTTAGATTTAAAATTTTCGAAATTTTGTTGTTGAAATTTTAGGAAACTCTTTGAAGTGTTTTAAAACCTTTTCAAATATTTTCTTAAAATTCAAAATCAAAATGAAAAATCAACTAAAGTTTTTCCTAAAATCTTAAGAAACTATTAAAAATTATTTTTAAAAATCTTGAAAAATCCGCATTGCTTTAAATGTATTTTAAAATAATTCAAAATTTTTTTTAGTAATTTTTAAAATCCTGCAAAAATTGAAAAAAATTTTAATCTTTCAGATTTTTTTAGACATATTTCTAAATCTCCAAAGCATAATATTAATGTTTAAAAATAAAACTGAGAATGAAATCGAAATCTTTTTAAATTTTCCCAGAAATTCTATTATCAATACTGGCCATTTTTCTGTTATCGTTACCAACAACGTGTACTCTTCGACAATTAAGATATTCTGAGGTTTTTTCGATATTTTATTTTTCTTAACTCTTTGAAAGTGTGAATAACTTTATAAATTATAATGTAATAGTAAAATGTTAAAAACAGATTTATTTCTCAACGTTAAAAGACAACTGCAATTAAAATTTGCTCTTTTGTCAATAATGTTTGGAAATATTCAAAAAGAAATTGTATCATCAAGTAAAATTACTTTGTGGAATTCTTAAAATATTAAATAAAAACGTTGATATGCATCATATTGCGCAATACACTCGACTGAGTGCTCGCATACTGCGGGCCTCAACAAACCTAGTCCCAATGCAGTGTTTTGAATCTAAACTGTAAAGTGTTGACGTGAGAATAGTGAAAATTGTGTATTTCATGGACAGATAAACTAATATTTATAAAAGGAAGTCACTTTCTGTTAAATAACTTCTTTATATGTCTAGTTCTGAAACTGCGCAATGCGTTATTCGCTATACACAAAAGCGCGTGCATCGCTAAAAATGTGGTCAGTGTCAATAGTGGCGTGAGTCCGAGCCCTGTATCCTGATAGTGAGGAAGTTACTAACTTTTTTTTAACTGTCTGATGCATAAAGAAGAAGAAGAAGAAGAAGAAGAAGAAGAAGAAGAAGTATTGGGTAAAAAAGAAAGAGAAGTCCAATCATGTTCAGATATCGGAGTCCCACTGCAGTGTTTTGAAACTTAATTGTAAAGTGTTGACGTGAGAATAGTAAAAATTGTGTATTTCGTGGACAGATAATCTAATATTTATAAAAGGAAGTGACTTTCTGTTAAATAACTTCTTTATAGGTCTGGTTATGAAATTGCACAATGCATTATGCGTTATACGAAAAAGTGCATGTTTCGCTAAAAATGTGGTCAAACAGTGTCAATAGTGGCGTGAGTCCGAGCCCTGTATACTGATAGTGAGAAAGTTACTAACTTTTTTTTAACTGTCTGATGCATAAAGAAGAAGAAGTATTGGGTAAACAAAGAAAGACAGGTCCAATCATGTTCAGACATCGGAGTCCCACTGCGCTATTTTGAATCTCAAACTGTCAAGTGTTGAAGTGAGAATTGTGAAAACTGTGTACTTCGTGGAAAGTCAATATAATATTTATTAAAGGAAATGATTTTCTGTTAAATAACTTCATTATAGGTCTGGTTATGAAATTGCACAATGCATTATACGCTATACGCAAAAGTGCAAGCTTCGCTAAAAATGTGGTCAAACAGTGTCAATAGTGGCGTGAGTCCGAGCCCTGTATACTGATAGTGAGAAAGTTACTAACTTTTTGTTAACTGTCTGATGCATAAAGAAGAAGAAGTATTGGGTAAACAAAGAAAGACAGGTCCAATCATGTTCAGACATCGGAGTCCCACTGCGCTATTTTGAATCT
>NC_046663.1:310258-316140 GCF_010883055.1 Belonocnema kinseyi | reverse complement strand
TATGAAATTGCACAATGCATTATACGCTATACGCAAAAGTGCAAGCTTCGCTAAAAATGTGGTCAAACAGTGTCAATAGTGGCGTGAGTCCGAGCCCTGTATCCTGATAGTGAGGAAGTCACTAATTTTTTTTAAGCTGTCTGATGAATAAAGAAGAAGAAGTATTGGGTAAGCCAAGAAATAGAGGTCCAATCATGTTCAGATATCGGAGTCCCACTGCTGGGTTTTGAATCTTAATTGAAAAGTGTTGAAGTGAGAATAGTGAAAATTGTATATTTCGTGGACAGATAATCTAATATTTATAAAAGGAAGTGACTTTCTGTTAAATAACTTCTTAATAGGTCTGGTTATGAAATTGCACAATGTGTTATGCGCTATACACAAAAGTGCAATCTTCGCTAAAAAATGTGGTCAAACAGTGGCAACAGTGGCGTGAGTCCGAGCACTGTATTCCGATAGAGAGGAAGTTCCTAATTTTTGTTCAGCTGTCCGATGCATGATTAGTTTTCTACTTGCGTGAATAGGTAACTTTTAGCATTCATTATTCAAATTTGTCTCATTCTTCCTGCTTTAAAGTAAACTATTGAACTTGTTTTATTCATACAGATGAAAGGTCATTTTCATTTATTTATTCATTTGTCAAAAGCGATATAAATGCTATGTAAATTGGTACTGAAGCATGTATACCTGGAAATGGTCTCCTTTTACATCGCCTTCAAAAAGATACATACCTCAATAAAAAAATACAACAGGATTCAACATTTTCTTAAGCAGTTTCATGTCAACTTTTACGTCCCTCGGAAAACTCAAGCTCAAGCTTCGAAAGCAGACATATCGAACAATAAAAAATAAACTTTTTAATAAAATTTTCACAACCACCCGATATTTCACACTTTTCCCTTTATAGATCCCAAGCCCTACCTACCTGCGAGTCTCGAGAAAAATAAACATAAATTGAATTATAAAATATGGTTGAAGCCGTCTATAGGTATTCTTTATTGCCAACGTTTTCTTATAACCTTGGCGCGCTCGTAAAAAAAAACTTTGACTGCTTTCAAGAAAAAAGTAACTGTGTGAGGGGGGGGGGGGGAGGTGCATTATTTACAAAAATTAATGTCCAGATTTCATTTTCTCACGATTAAAATGGAACAGTTGCTAATACTGCCTAATATTTCCAACAAAGATTAATATACTTTTAACCAAATAAATACATTTTTAACAAAAGGCATAGATTTTCAAAAAGAGAAGAACAAATGAAAGAGTTCAATTTTATGTTAGAAAAAATCAATTTTTAATACAGAAAAAAACGAACCTTTTTTACAAAATAAATGTGTGACACAAATCTCGAAAGCATTGTTGTAATTTATTAATAAAAATTTTATTACTCAATTTTCAGTTAAAATAATTAATTTTCAACCATAATAAAGGGAATTTTCAAAAAAGTAGTTAAATTTTCAACCAAACTGACGAATCTTTGATACAAAAAATTAATTCCTAACAACTGGTGTAATCATTTATATTTAGAAAAGAAATTAATTTTCAATAACAAACTGTTAAATTAAATAAAAAATACGAATTCTCAACGGGAAATTCGAAGTTTCTGCCAAGGAAGACTTTTCAGTCAATAAAGAAAAAAAAATTAATTTAGAACCCAAAAATATGCATTTCCTACACAAATAATTGAAGTTTTGATTAAAAAAGAAGAGTTTTTGAACAAAAGAAGTGCATTTTTAAATGATAACGACCAATTTTCTAGCAAAAATGAAATAGCTACAATTTTCATAAAAAAAGTTAGTTATCAACACAAAAAAAAAGAATTTTTAACAAAATTTGTTTACATTTTAACCAAAGAAATTCAATTTTAAACAAAATGAGATATCTATAATAAAAAAAATCATTTTTCATCCAAATAGTTTAATTTTCAACCAAAAAGGTAAAATTGTAACCAAAAAAAGATAAATTTTCAACAAGATGGATGCATTTTTAACTAAAAAAGATCAATTTTCAACCAAACACATGAACTTGCAACCAAAAAGATTAATGAAATATCTTTAATAAAAATAAAAAATTTCGACGAAAATTTGGATACATTTTTAACTAAAAAAATTAATTTTTAATTAAAAAAAAACAACTAATTTTCAACCAAAGAAATGAAATTTGAACCAAAAAGATTAATTTTCTACCAAAAAAAAAATAATTTTTTACAAAATACTTCATTTACAACCAAATATTTTAATTTTGGATGGAATTTTCAAC
The DNA here is from genome assembly GCF_010883055.1 of Belonocnema kinseyi. Classification (NCBI taxonomy): domain Eukaryota; kingdom Metazoa; phylum Arthropoda; class Insecta; order Hymenoptera; family Cynipidae; genus Belonocnema; species Belonocnema kinseyi. Next base: position 313,884 of record NC_046663.1, on the reverse strand, counting down.
CTGATAGTTAAATTTTTAACTAAAAAGAATATATTGCTACCAAAAAAAAGAGACATTTTTAACAAAATATTTATATGTGTTTTCAACAAAAATTATAAGTTTTCAACAACAAAAAAATACAATAGTTTAATTTTAAGTTACAGAAATAAGTTTTTGACCAAATAAAATAAATTTCTAACAAAAAAATTTAGATTTTCAACCAAGCAGAGAAAGTTTTAACCGAGAAGATTAAAATGTCTATATGTAAAATTTCGAAAAAAATGGAATAATAAAATTTCAGTTAAAAAAATTAATTTTCAATAAAAACGCGCATTTTTTACCAAAAAACATTAATTTTCTTTTTGAAAAAATAACAAAATAGGTGACCAATATTTTAAATTTTCATGGAATTTTCAAAATTTAATTTAATTTTCTATAAAAAAAGACACATTTTTGGACAAAATAGATTAATTTTTAACTAAAAAAGATCAACTTTGAACAAAAAATATAATAGTTTAATTTTGAGCTAGGGAACCAAGTTTATAAGAAAATAAAACGAATTTTCAACGAAACAGTTAAATTTTTTAATAAAAAAAAAGTGAATTTTTTACTAATAAGATATTTATCTATAAAAAGAATTTGACATAAAATGTAACATAATTTTTAGTTAAAAAATTAATTTTCGAACCAAAAATTATAGAAAATTTATTCATGTATTCTGTTTAAAATTACTAAACAGAATACCTAAATTTTAAACAAAATATTTTAATTTTTAATGGCAGTTTTAACCTATTGAATCCTAAACGAAAAGAAATTAATTTTCAAATAAAAAATACGAAGTTTTAACACAAAAAAAGTGAAGATTTTAAAAAAGAAAAAATTTGATGTCAAGAAAGAAAACAAATTCAACCACAATGTAGAATTTGGAAGTCAGAAAGGCAAATATTCTACAAAATAGTTGAATTTTTAACTAAAAAAGATCAATTCTGAACCAGAAGTAAAACCGTTAATTTTGTAGATAAAAATATTTACTTAAAACAAAATATTTAAAATTTCAACCAAAAAATTATATTTTTACCCAAAAAAGATTACATTTCTGCCGAAAAAGATGAATTTTTAAACTGAAAATTTGTAAACCCAATATTTTTCAGTCACAACACAAAACAAAACGTGAACCAAATTCTTGAATTTTAAGGCCAAAAAGACCATTTTTCAAACAATAAGATTATTTTTCTACCAAAAATCATGAATTTTCATTCAAGTAATTCAATTTTCAACTGAAAAAACATAAAGATTCAACAAAAAATTAAGTAGTTAATTTCTAAGGTGAAAAAATTCATTTTTAATACAAAAAGACGGGCTTTAACAAAATAATTAATTATTAAACGAGAAACATACATTTTCAACTGAAATTATCAATCTTTAATCAAATACTTTCATTTTTTAATAAAAAAGATCAATATTCAACCAAAAATTAAAAAGTTATATTTTCAGACCAAACAAATTATTTGTTAACCAAATAGTTGCATTTTCTACCAAAAATAAGGATATCTAGCCAAGAATGACGCGTTCGTTTTTTAATTAAGCAATTAATCAATAAATTATTTAATCAATTTACTAATTACGTAAATTCACTGAATGATTTAATTAAAAAATTTTTAAATTATAATTCTTTTAAATTAGAAAACTAATCTTCTTGGTTAAAAATTCATCTCTGGTTAAAAAATAATTTTTGAAGTGATTCCTCTCTTCCATTTTTTTAGAATATTATTTATTTTTAGTTAAAAATTCAACTGCTTGGTTGAGGATTTTTTTTTCGTTAAAGTATCACCTATTACATTTTTCGTCGAGAATTGCTCTTTTTTGTTTAAAAAATATTGTAGTTATTTTTTATTGCCAACTTTTTCTTCTTGGTGCGCTCGTAAAAAAAAACTTTGGTACATTATTTACAAAATTAATATCCAGATTTCTTTTTCTCGTGATTAAAACGAAACCGTTAACTCGCCGGAGGAAAAGCGTCGCCAACGAAAACTAAAGTGAAGGAAAGTTGAAAATTTATAGCCAGACATATTGGCTGTGAAACACGAAATTAAGGCTAGTAAAACATTCTCGTGTACAAGACCTCAAAACTCGACTCGCAAAAAGCAAAATACGGGATTCGCCAATTCTCGATAGAAACTTTCAAATTATTATTTGTTTTTACCAATTTCAAACGAGGCTGGAACAATTTATTTCAATCTGGGATCATTTGCTAAACTTTTCCTCGATTTACGAGAAATTGAGGAAAATTAAGCTCTTGTCCTCGGAATCAATAAATTATTGAAGTTAAGACACCACCAAAATGCTTGCAAAATAGAGGAAATGAAAATATTTTTCATAAAAATAAGAGAATAAATTCATTTCAATAAAAAAAATGTGGGTACTGTATTACATTTAAGTTCAAATGTTTAAAATTTTTAACAATTCAAGTAAAAATATTAGATTTTTAACAAAATAGATGAATTTTAAAATAAGCACATAAATTCTCTTTAAAAAAAGACGAATTTTCAAATATAAAGGATGAATTTCTAACTAAAAATGGATTAAATAAATGTAAAGTTAAAAATAAAATTCAACGAAAAAACGAATTACAAAATAGAATAATTCTTAAACAAAAGATTGAATTAGGAAACAAGAACATACATTTTCTACCGAAAGAAACTCATTTTCAAAAAAATACAGGCTTTATCAAGCAAATAGTTTAATTTGCAACTAAAAATTTCAATTTTAACAAAAAATGGAAAAGTTCAATTTGTATTTTTTAAAACATTGATTTTCACAAAACAAAATGAATTTACAACAAAATAGTTTTTTTTTTTTAACCAATCAACATTTATTAGAAAAAAATATAATAGTTCAATTTGTACCTTAAAGATTTCATTTTCAACCTTACCAACAAAAAAAAAGAAATTTAAAAAAAAATTATTAAATTTTCGACCAAAATAGCTGAATTTTCAACTAAAAACATTAATTTTCTATCAAAAAATATGAATTTTCAACTGAAAGGGATTAATTTTTAACCAAAAATGGAATGAATAAACAGTTCAAAAATTGAACCAAATAGTTTTATTTGCAACTAAAAATTTCAATTTTAACAAAAAATGGAAAAGTTCAATTTGTATTTTTAAAAACATTGATTTTCACAAAACAAAATGAATTTACAACGAAATAGTTTTTTTTTTAACCAATCAACATTTATTAGAAAAAAATATAATATTTCAATTTGTAGTTAAAAGATTTCATTTTCAACCTTACCAACAAAAAAAAAGAAGAAATTAACAAAAAAAATGATTAAATTTTCGACCAAGATAGCTGAATTTTCAACTACGAACATTAATTTTTTTATCAAAAAATATGAATTTTCAACTGAAAAGGATTAATTTTTAACCAAAAATGGAATAAGTAAACGGTTTAAAAAATTGAACCGAATAGTTTTATTTGCAACTAAAAATTTCAATTTTAACGAAAAATGAAAAAGTTCAGTTTGTATTTTTAAAAACATTGATTTTCACAAAACAAAATTAATTTTGAACCAAATAGTTTTTTTAACCAACAAAAATCAATATAAAAAATTGAATACTTCCATTTTTAGTTAAAAGATTTAATTT
>NC_046663.1:295694-310214 GCF_010883055.1 Belonocnema kinseyi | reverse complement strand
CCCCCCCCCCCCAAAAAAAAAGAAATTTCAACTAAATTATTAAATTTTTAACCGAATACCTGAATTTTCAACTAAGAACATTAATTTTATATAAAAAAAGACGAATTTTCAACTTAAAAGGATTAATTTTGAATCAAAAATGGACTAAATAAATATAAAGTTTAAAAAAATTATCATACAACTAAACAACACATTAAAGAAAAAAGATGAATTCTCAAACAAAATATTGATTTATGAACCAAAAAGATAAAGTGTCTACCAAAAGAAAATAATTTTCAAAAAAATACATGCATTTTCAACCAATTAGTTTAATTTACAACTAAAAATTTTCAATTTTAACAAAAAATGGAAAAGTTCAATTTTTATTTTTTAAAACATTGATTTTTACAAAACAAAATCAATTAAAACCAAATAGTTTTTTCAACCAAACAACATTTATTACAAAACATATAATAGTTCAATTTTTAGTTAAAGGATTTCATTTTCAACCTTACAAACGAAAAAAAAGAAGAAATTAAACAAAAATTATTAAATTTTCGACCAAAATAGCTGAATTTTTAACTAAGAACATTAATTTTCTATAAAAAAATATGAATTTACAACTGAAGGGGATTAATTTTTAACCAAAAATGGAATAAATAAAAAGTTTTTAAAATTCAGCCAAATAGTTGAATTTGCTACTAAAAATATCCATTGGAACAAACAACATAAATTAAAAAATATATAATAGTTCAATTTTTAGTTTAAAAAATTAATTTTGAACCCGAAACAAAAATAAATTTCAACAAAATTATTACATTTTTGCACATTTAGCTGAATTTTCAACTACAAAATAAATATTTAAACAAAGAGATGAATTTTCAAATAAAATTATAAATCTTGAAACAAAAATTTAATTTTTAATGAAATAGTTGAATTTTCAACAAAGAAAGAATTTCAAACCAATTGTTTAATTTCTAAAACCAAAAATATGAATTTTTATACAAGAAGATTATTTTTTATGAAAAAAATAACAATATTTAACGAAATCCATGCATGTTTAACCAAAAAAGAAAAATATTCAACAAAAAAAGAAGTAGTTAAATTTTCAGATAAAAAAAATTAATTTTCAACCAAAAAACGAATTTTCGAACAAATTTCCAAATATATAATAACTAAATGTAATAATTTCAACAACAACAAAAGAATATTGAATCAGATGGTAGAATTTTTAACTAAAAAAGATAAATATTCAACCAATGAAATGAATTTTCATCCAAAAAGATGAATTTTTAACGAAATAATTGATTTTTCTCCTGACAAAAATCTATTTTTAACTAAAAATAGAATATGTGGCTTTTCAGTTGAAAAAAATAATTATTTTCACAACAAACAAACAAATTCAACTGAATAGTTATATTTTCAGCTAGCAAAGATAAATGTTCAACCAAAAATAGAATAAATAAATAATTGAAAAAAAAAATGTAACCGAATAGTTGAATTTACAACTAAAAGTATCCATTTGTTCAAAAAATTCAATGGTTAAATTTTCAGTTGAATTAATTTATTATCATAACAAAAAAATGATATTTTCAACCAACTACTTAAATTTTTAACCAAAAACATCAATATAAAAAATAGGATCGTTAAATTTTTAGTAAAAAAAAATTAATTGTAACAAAATTATTAAATTTTCGAACTTATAGCTGAATTTTCAACCAAAAAATAAATATTCAAACAAACAGATGAATTTTCAAACAAAATTATGAATCTTCGAGAAAAAATTAAATTTTTAATCTAATAGTTAAATTTTCAACGTAGAAAGATTTTTCAGCAATAAAGAAAAAATTTCAAACCAATTGTTGAATGTATAAAGCTAAAAATATGAATTTATATACAAAAAGAATACATTTTCTACAAAAAAATTAAAATATTTCACGAAATACATGAAATTTTAATTAAAAAAAGATCAATATTCAACAAAAAAAGATGTAGTTAAATTTTCAGATGAAAAAATTAATTTTGAACCTATCCAAATATGGAAGAAATAAATGTAATAATTTTCAAAAAAAGAATCTTAAACCAAACAGCTGAATTTTCCACTAAAATAGGGAAATCCAAAAAGATTAATTTTCTAAAAAATAACCAAATTTCACCAAAAAAATGAAATAATTTTTACAAAAAAGATTAATTTTCAACAAAATATTTGAGTTTCTAACAAAACAAATGAATTTTCAACCAAAAAATGCATTTTTAACTAAAAAAGAAAAATATATCATAAAAAATGGAATAGTTAGATATGAAGTTAAAAAAATTATTTTTTAACGGAATTGATTAATTTTCAACTCAAATGATGAATGTTCAGCCAAAAATGTAATTTTTAACCAAATACTTGCATGTTTAACTAAAAAAGAATCATATTCAACCAAAAAATAAAATATTTGAATATTATTCATAAAAAATTAATTGCTAACCAAAGAGATGAATTTGCAAGTAATATGATGCATTTTTAAACAAAAACTTAGTTACGTAACAAATACTTGAATTTCCAATTAAAAAACAGTATTATGCAAACACAAAAATGGAATAGTTGAATTTTTAGATTAAAAAATTAATTTTCAACTAAAATGATAAATATTCTACCAAAAATTTAATTTTTAGCCAAATATTTAAACATTCAATTAAAAAATAGCATTATTCAAACAAAAAATAGAATAGTTAAATTTTGAGTTTAAAAAATTATTTTTTAACCAAAGAGATGAACAAATAGCTAAATTTTCAACTAAAGAAGAATATTATTCAACCAAAAAAATGGTATAGTAAAATTGTCAGTTGAAAAAAAATAATTTTCATTGAAAAAGACTAATTTTCCTTAAAAAAAGACGAATTTTCAACCAAATACATAAATTGTCAACAAAATAAATAAATATTCAACCAAAGAGATGAACTTTGAACTAGAATGATGAATCTTTAAACAAAAACTTAATTTCCAACCTGATACTTGAATTTTCAACTGAAATAGAATAACACTCAATCAAAAACAGAAATAGTAGTTGATTTTTCAGTCAATACAAAATTATTTTTCAGCCAAGAATATAATTTTTCATATAAAAGACGAATTTTCAACCAAATACAAAAATTGTCGACTAAAAAAAAATCATTAATTTTTAACCAAAAAGATTTTTTAGACTAAAAAGTCAAAAGTTCCAACCAAATAGTCGAATTTTTTCATAAAAAAGATAATTATTAAACCAAAAATGACCTGGTAAATTGTTCAGTCGAAAAAATAAATTTTCTAACGAATAATTTTAAAAAATCATAAAATACATGAATTTTCAAGGAATTAGTTGAATTCTCTACTAAACAAAAATAAATATACAACCAAAAACGGAATACTAAAATACTAGAATACTAAGTATTTAATTAAAAGCCCAAATATAAATACCTAAAACAATTAATTCTAATTTTAATTCATTAACACATATAGTGTCTTAACTGTTGGTTGAATTTAATTAATTATTTAACAGTCATTAGTATTTTAACTTGATGATTATCTACTGAAGGTTCATTACCCACTCTAGGGTGGGTCTCCCCTATGCGTACTCAAAGTAACTACAGCTAACTAATAAAATTCTCAACAATTTTCTGATTATTATTCGTGCAAATTCCAGTTACTTTAACGAACTTTCTTTGTCAATTTGCTCGATTTAGTCAATTTAATTTCCTCATTAATTAAAAAAATTTAATTTGAAAATAGATCAAGTTAAAATATTAATTTTCGTGGACGCAACTCAATCCCTATTGTTAAAACCTAATTGTTTAAAATGTAACAATTTGGTACGACTAAAAAATTTCGAATTGTAAAAATAAATAAATAAAAAAATAAATAAATAAATAAAAAAAAAATTAATAAATAAATAAAAATAAATTAAAGAAATGATATATTATTTATTTATTACATTCTCATCAGAGAAGGTATTAGATTTGTGTAAAATTTAACCCCCCCACCCCCAGTTTTTGTCAAATATCCACGTTTTGAGACCCCCTGAATCCGAAAAACAAATTTTTACGAATGTGTCTGTCTGTCTGTGAACAAGTTCGTCAGCCAGCCATTTTGGATAAAAATTCAAAAAGTGGGCACATTTTGAATATTTTTGAAACCACTTTCTTCAAAATTAAAAAATTCTCTGTACCCTTGTTCATAGCACTTAAAAAGTAAAATGTTAATTTTCGAAAACCCTACAAGATTATCACAACTTTTTGAATTTTTTCGAAAAATTGATAATTCAAATTTTGATTAAATAAAAAGTAATAAAAAATTGTATTTTGTTGTCAAACTATGAAAGGTAGAAAAAAAATTATCACAAAAAGATTATGCACCCAAAAAATATCTACAAATTTGTGATTAATCAATTTTTTATAGAACACGTAGTTTTTGTTTTATTTATTAAAAAAACCAGTGAAAATACAAAACTTAAATTTTTTGGCACATGACACAAGTTAAGAAAAAATAAATAGATAACATTTTTTTACCGAAAGTAGAGAACAACAATTTTTTAATAATTATTTTTTTATATGATTGGTAGTTTCTATTTTAATCGTTAATAACAACATTAAATTTTTTTTAAAATAAATTTTTGGTAAAATGACACAAAATGTAAGAGAAAGATTGTTTAACCCAAAAAAATTAAAAAATTTTTTTGAAATGATTTCTTGATAAAAAGCGTGGTTTTCGTTTTAATCGTAAAAAATAACATTATAAATAATAAAATTGACTGTTTGGAGAAACGGCACAAGACAAATTAAAATATTCACAAGGGCGTATGTTTCAAAACGTAGCTACAAAAGTCCCTTCACCTATTTTTTTTTTCATACGATAGGCCGTTTTTTTAACTTTTAGCATACCAAAATTTACCAGTTTTTTTTAGTCTCCAAAAAGGCTTTTTTTTAATTTATATTTTCAAATTGAAAACATGAAAAATAAACAAAAATTATGATTCAAAGTATTAAAAGAGCACTTTCTCAATCTAGGAATTTGATACACAACCATTGTTTAAAAAATTAAAAACGTATAAGCTGAATAGTTTTATGATAATATCTTATAAAATAAATATAATATTTAAAAAAATACTGAAATGTATAATTTTCAATTAGTTAAAAAAAACTTTAATATAACATTTCCAAAACAAACTTATTTAAACTCACCACTTTCAAAATAAATCAGTTCTACATTTTGTACAATCATAATTCAATAAATTCAAAAATGAGTTTGAAATCAATTAGGGAAAAATTAAAGAAACTTCAAAAGAACTTGATCAAATGCCTTCAAACTTAGGGTGAGTTTTAAAGACTTCAAGATGAATGAAATAAAAACTTTAAAAAACTTTATCGCATGAATAGAATTGAGTAAATTTAGAAGAATGTAAAAAAATTTAGGATGAACTGATAATAATTTAGAGTGAATTCAAAATGAATTGCAAAAAATATTTTCAAATTTTTTTAAACGGGTCAATGAAGCACGAGATACGTGATGGGAATGTGTTAGTTAAAGCCGAAGGAGCTTTAACTAAAGAGAATTCACAATCATTAAATTACTGTTGTCAATACTTTTACCTTTAGTTTTAAATAGTCTGTGCAGAAAAGTCAAACGCGAGAACCAACAGTCGCGCGCCACAGGCGCTCTCAAATTTGCGAGCGCAGCTCGCAATTCCCATTCAAAAAATAAATTCACTGTCGAGGAATTTTTCAGAGAAAGTTAAATTTTCAACAAAAAAGTTAATTTTAAACCAAGAAAAGTATATTTTCAACTAAGAAAGCCAACTTCTCTATCATGAAAGAGGAATTTTCAATTTAAAAGAACGAATTTTCCTCAAAGCAGTTGAATTTTGCAGTTGAATCGAACGAAAAAAGGCGAATTTTTAACAAAATATTTGGACCTTCAACCAAATTGATGAATCATTTTCAACAATATAGTAAGGTTTTCAAGTTAAAAACACCAATTTTTAAGGAAAATGTTGACTTTTAAACCGGAAAAAAAAATTTCAAAAAAATAAAGGTATTTTTGAATTAAGAAAGATTTTTCAGCCACGAGAGTTGAATTTTCAAACTAAAAGGACGAATTTTCAACAAAACAGTTAAAAAAACTAATTAAAAAAATTGAATTATAAAACCTAAAAATGAAATTTAGGTACATTTTTATTGAAAAAAAATCATTCTCAAGCAAAGCATATAGCAGTTAATACAAAAAAATATTTTCATTTCCAACAACCAAAATAATTCGTTTAAAATAAACTATTTCAATCGAAAACAGTTTTTATTTCAAAAAATGTCTTTTAATTTAAAAGTCAAACATTTAGATGAAAATTAATACATTTTCTTGAAAATTCGTCTCTTTCGACTCAAAATTAATTTTTATGCTCAACAATTAAAATTTTGGGTTGACAAATTGTTTTGCGGTTGAAATTCTAATTTTTTAAATATTGAACTATTGAAAATAGAACTATTCCATTTTGTGTTGAAAATATTTTCTTTTTTAGTTCAAAATTCACTTGCTTTGTTGCAAATTGAACTATATTGTTCAAAATTCAATTTTTTATCTAAAAATGTCACTATTCAATTTTTTAGTTAAAATTTTGACGTTGGAAATTTAACAATTTTGTTGAAAATTCGTTTTCTTTTAGTAAAAAATTCAGCTTTTTAATTAGAACTTGAAATAATTATTTAAAAATTTATGTAATTTGTTAAAAATTTGTTATCTTGTTTGAAAACTCCTAATTTCGGTTAAAAATTGAATTATTTTATTTTCGATACAAAATTTATATTTATTATTTGAAAATTTAAATTTTTTTCCTAGACAATGATGTTATGTGTGTACAATTAAGAACTGTGCAAGAAAAAGTGACCAGTAATTAAAATCAGGGTGGCCGTTTTAATCGACGAAATAAATTCCCGGTCATTTCCCGTTTTTTTCCCGGTTCGCAAACATCTTTCACGGTCAATAAAATTTAAAAAATGGAACACTAAAACAACAAAATTTTCCACTTGAAGTAATAAAAACTGAGCTTTAAATGAAAGCACTTAAAGTAGAACTCTTAAATTTTGAACTTTTAAAATTTTAAATTAAAAGTTTTTAATTTAAAAAATGTTGTATTCAAATGCTCAATAATTTACGCGCATAAAGTTCAAGGTATACAATATTTTTGAATATAAAAAATATAAATCCACGTTATCATTTTCAGTGCTCTAAATTAAAAAAATAAATCATTGAACTTTAAAAATTGTAAAATTATGTAATTTTAAGGAATTTTAAGATAGAAACATTAAATATTGAGAAATTTAAAAAAAAATTTACTGAAAACTTCTTAAATTAGAAATTCAATTATTTTCTATTTAAATAGTTTAAACGTCCTTAGATAGCTTCAAATTTTTATTTCAAAATCTTGAGAAATCTAGAAGTTGTTTTAAATTTGCTTTAAATTTTTAATTATTTTGCAAATTTTTTCAGAACTTCTAAATATCTGTCAAAATTAATTGAATTTTGTCTAAAAACTTTTAAAAATCCTGCAAATTTTAGAAATTTTCTTTACAATTTGGATGTATAAATAGCTTGAAATGATAGCCTAATATAAAATAAAATGTACATTTTCGCAGATTTTAAACAAAAAATTAGATTCCTTTCAAGAATTGTAAAAGGCTTCAAAAGAATAAAAACATTTTCTTAAGATTCCTAGGGAAATTTCAAATAACTTTTCATTTTGAAAAATTATTTTATGAGAATATTTAAAAAGTTTTTCAAAGATTTAAACAAGATTTTCAAAAAAGATTCTACAAGATTTTTAAAAAAACTTTCTAAAATTTGCATTATAATTTTTTATCTTTTTAAAACTCCTAATAATCTCTTAGAATTACTCAAATTTTTTCTACAAATGTTCATTGGTAAATTATACATCAAAATTTAAAAATTTCAGTTACAAATTAAGCATTTTTCAAATACAACAATTAAAAAAATAACGTTCAAAGTTTAAAGGCTCTTCGAAATTTGAACGAGTCCAGGTTTTCTATGTCAAACAATTCAGATAAAGATTCTTTAGTTTTAAATATTTGATTTCAATTTACATGTCTTGAATAAAAATTCAAATATTGCTCAATATTCAATAATTAATCTCTTTTTTTTAATTAAAAATTTCAGATTGAATGGGTTTAAAAATTGAATATTTTAGTATAAAACAATATTTTTAATTTAATGAAATCCTTTAGTTAAGAATATATTATTATGAAGTTATTTTTGAGTTGAAAATAGTATATAAACTTTCAGTCAGGCGTAAACATTTGTTTAATGACTAAGACTTTTAAATTAAAACAGTTTAAGTTTTAACCTTAAAATCTGAAAATTCTTAAATTTTGAACTGATTTGAAATCGTTTTTGTTCACTTTTTATTACTTAAAGTACAGATAAATTTTAAAAAATGTATTTATTTATTAAATAAAAATGTTTTTTATCCAAAACTTTGAACATCAAAGGCTTTTATTTTTTATTTGTTCAAGTCTTTAAGAATGCATTAAAAAATTCTTTAAATTAAAAATGTGAGCTTAAAAATCAAAATTTTAAATGGAAAATTTGTAAAGTAAAAATATTTTGAATTACGCATTGTAAGCTAAATAATAGCATAATTGAAAAACATGACAATTTCAGTAATTATTTAAAACTGTTAAAATCGAATGTGGACAGATTTTTGTTCTACAATTTTGTGAAATTCCCGATCAAAAAAATTACCGGTTTCCCGGTTCAGCGGCCAACCTGAATGATCGAATATTTTTATAACCAGATTTTTTTTATGATGAACTTTTCTATAAGTTGTTTGAATTTAAAATAACAATAATTTTATAGAAATTGGCGAACAAAAATAAATATAAAACCATCCAAGCCTCGAACGAAAAAATGATTCAATTCGAAATTTAATTTAGTACTGTATTATCTCGAAGTTTCTGTTTGATTTATTTTCATTTTCCATTAAAAATTTCCCATTCGGGATTTTCATATTTCGGAAATTTTATCATTTCGGAAAATTTATTATTCGGGAACTTTCCAATTCGGTAAAATTGCAGTATTGGAAATTTCATTTTTTGGGATTTTCCTGTCGTCCCAAAAATTTACTATTCCATTTTTTGTTCAATTTTTTGGTTCAATATTCATAATTTCATTTGAAAATTGATCTCTTGCATTGGAAATTTATATATTTAGTTAAAAATATTTTTGTTGTTGAATTATTTTTTCTTATAAAATTAATATTCTTTGGACGAAAAGTCGTATTTTTGGCTTTGAAAATAGAAAAGGTGGTTCGAATTTTTTGTCTTTTTTGGTTGAAAATTCAACTATTTGGTTAAAATTTTTTTGATTTTCGGTTGATGATTCATACTTTTAATTAAAAAATCATCTCTTTCCTTGAAAATGATATATTTTTAAATGTAAAATTCAACTGTTCCATATCTTGGTTAAACTAATTCATTTCAAAAATTTGTTTGGTTGAAAATCAATTTTCAAATCTGAAAATTTGGTTAAATTTTTTTGTTACGAAAATCAATTTTTTTAACTAAAAATTAAACTAGTACATTTTTGATTAAAAAACTATCGTTGTTAGTGAAAAACTCAAATGTTTGGTTCAAAATTCGTCTTTTTTATAGAAAATTTTACTTCGCGGTAAAAAATTTAACTTTCTGTTGAAAAATTCATCTATTTTTTTCAAAATTCGTTTTTTAATGCGCATTCCAGTTGCATTAACTACATTTCTTAATAAACTCAAGGGGGGCCAATTGGCAAAAATTATTGTTCGAATTATTTTTTTCCTTAAATTGCTCTTAAGGGATATAAATCAATAATTTTTATTATTCCTTAATGCCTCAGCTTTCAGGAATTTCAAAAAAATCTAGATATTAAGTAATATTTCAAACTTAAAAAAAAAACAGTAAGCCATTTATTTCTCGACAAATAATTTTTTTCGTGCACAATACGTTTTTTTTAATAAAGAAAATTATATAAAATTAGAATTAAAAAAAGTATTATTATATCTCTTCAAGTGGAATAAAAATAAAACTTGATTCATAATATCAAGGAGTCAAAATCGATTTTAAAAAGGCAAAAATCCTGATTTTTACATTACGAACAAGCATTATTAATTTTTTTCAACCAAATGTAGGAAAAGAAATTCAAAAAAGATTTTTTTTTAGAATTTTCCAAATTTCATCATTTTCATAAAAATCCATCGCGTAAAATTTGGTCTTGATCTGAAAAAAATCATCAATTTTGTCAAAATTTCCCCGGAAACACCATTTTTTAATTTTTATTTTCTGCGAAATTATTGGTTGTATTCAAAAAAAAATTTTTTTTTAAGTTGTAGATCTCTTTGAAATACATATTTGCTGTAAAAAAAATTTCATTGGAACAATCTTTATCGAAAAAAAATTAAAAAGCGGTGAAAAAAGAAAATTGTTGATACTTGAAAAAATCATTGCAAATTAGGTAGTTTTTGTTTATTATCTAAAATATTACAAAAATAAATATTGCACAAATTAATTTAAGAATTTGTTGCAATCCTTGGTGAATAATATTTTTCAAATTAGAAAGAAAAACTGCAACCAATTTTACAGGAAAATACAAATTAATACGATAAAAAGCAACAAAAATTTAATTTTTTTTGTTTATTTTATACAGATTATTGCACTTTAATTTTAACATCCTGTTGGAAAAAAAGAAATATATTTTTATACAAAAACTGTAATTTTTATAATTTGTTATAATTTGTTAAACATATAAAAATGTTTCCAGTTTTTTTCACTATCATGTAAACATTTATTCACTAGGGATTACAAAAAAAATCATTATGTGAATTAAAAAAAAAGTTTTGAGAAATTTTGTATGAATAATAAAAAAAAACTAACAAATTAGGAGTTTTAAGGGAATTTCCAGGCAATTTTGTCACAATTTTCAAATTTTGTTATTGGATTCTCGAAATCGTTTATGATCTCAATTTTTTTTTAAGTTGAGTCCTAATACGGATAACGCCATCTCTTAACCAATACGCGTACCAAATAATTAAGCGGGATAAGTCAGATGGACTTGAAAATTTTCATTTTCATAACCATCTCAGCAGAATTGTTTAATTTGCACCTGAACTCAATTTTTTAAATAAATAATAATACCAGATTTTAAACAAATTATTATAAAATAAAAAAAGTCAAGTATCACTCACCAAAAGACGAAAAGAAGCAAACAAAAAACGAAAAGAACAGCGGTATTCTGTAAATCAAAAATCAAAATACAAACGTAAACAATTAATTTTTTTTTTACATCGGTAAATAAATTAGGATAAGGAAATATTTTGAGATAAGAACGTATAATGTATTCAAAATGTCTTTTTATTTAATGTACTTGATGAAAATAAAAAATAAAACAGTCCCAATTTAAAAACATAAAATAAATTATAATTTTTTGTTTTTTGTTTAAATGTGTTTCATTTGACTCTTGTAAACTTTGTCAAAAGACTCAACAGGAACAGAATTTTTGATTACTTATAAATAATAAATATAAATTTTGCAGATCCGAAAATAAAGATTTGACTTTTGCATCACATTAATTTGAGTTTTATCGTATATTTTATTATTTATAAAATTTTTGAAAATATATTTCCTTCCTCGCAGAGGAAGCATTATTGATATTTTTAAATATTTAAAATTATTAATCCAAATTTGTTTAAATAATAAAAGGTGCCTACTATCGTAATAAAAAATACCCTAAAATGTGTTGAATGTTTTGAAGTCCTTTCAAATATATTGAAATCAATTAAAAATTCGTCAAAATGTTTAAAAAATCTTAAATTATTTTAAATTCTTGAAAATCTTTGAAAATTACTAGATATTTTAAAAAACTTAAATTATTTCAAATTCTTTAAATCCCTTCCAATGATTGAAATCAGTTAGAAATTCCTTGGAATCGTTGAAGATACTAAACTAAAATAATTTTTAAACAATGAAAAAAAAACATTAATACTCTAAAATATTACAAATCCTTTGAAATCCCTTCCGATTATTGAAATCAATTATCAATCTTTTGGAATCTTTTTAAACAATCTAAAATATTTAAAATCCTTTGGAAAGTTTTGAAAACCCTTGAAACTTTGTTTAAATTGTTAGAAATTCTCGGAAATTGTTTAAAATAACCTTTAAAAAATAAAAATAGAATCTCTCAAATTTAAAAAATTTTTAAAAATAAAAAAATGTAATTAATTAATAAAATTAAAATTTTGAAATCTTTTTAAAGTTTTGAAAATCCATGAAACTTTTTTTAATTTGTTAGAAATTCTATGAAATTGTTTAAAATGACCTTAAAAATAAAAACAGAATCTCTACAATTAAAAAAATTAATAAATTTAATTGATTATTAAAATTAAAATTTTGGAAACTTTTTAAACAACCTAAAATATTTAAAATCCTTTGGAAAGTTTTCAAAACCTTTGAAACTTTTTTAAACTCGTTAGAAATGTTCTGAAATTGTTTAAAATAACCTTAAAAAATAAAAATAGAATCTCTAAAATTAAAAAAATATATATATTAAATTAATTAATTATATTAAAATTTTGGAAACTTTTTAAACAGCCTAAAATATTTAAAATCCTTTAGAAAGTTTTGAAAACCCTTGAAACTTTTTTTAACTTGTTAGAAATTCTCGGAAAATATTTAAAATAACTTTAAAAAATAAAAATAGAATCTCTAAGATTAAAAAAAATAAATTTAATTAATTAAATTGAAATTTTGGAAAATTTTTAAACAATTTAAAATATTTAAAATCCTTTGGAAAGTTTTCAAACCCCTTGAATCTTTTTTAAATTTGTTAGAAATTCTCTGAAATTGTTTAAAATAACCTTAAAAAATAAAAACTGAATCTCTAAAATTTTTTGGAATCTTATTAAACAACCTAGAATAATAAAAATCCTTTGGAAAGTTTTGAAAACCCTTGAAACTTTGTTTAAATTGTTAGAAATTCTCGGAAATTGTTTAAAATAACCTTTAAAAAATAAAAATAGAATCTCTAAAATTAAAAAAAAAATTTTTTTAATAAAAAAATTTAATTAATTAATAAAATTAAAATTTTGAAATCTTTTTAAAGTTTTGAAAATCCATGAAACTTTTTTTAATTTGTTAGAAATTCTCTGAAATTGTTTAAAATAACCTTAAAAATAAACATAAAAGCTCTAAAATTAAAATAAATAAATAAAATTGATTACTAAAATAAAAATGTTGGAATCTTTTTAAACAACCTAAAATATTTAGAATCATTTGAAAGCTTTGAAAACTGTTGAAACTTTTTTAAACTTTTCAAAATTCTCTGAAATTCTTTAAAATAACCTTAAAAAACTAAAAATAGAATCTCTAAAATTAAAAATATATATATATATATTAAATTAATTATTTAAATTTAAATTTTTGAAACTTTTTAAACAACCTAAAATATTTAAAATCCTTTGGAAAGTTTTGAAAACCCTTGAAATTTTTTAAACTTTTTAGAAAATCTCTGAAATTGTTTAAAATAACCTCAAAAAATAAAAATAGAATCTCTAAAATTAAAAAAGAAAAATAATCAATGAATTAAATTAAAATTTTGGAAACTTTTTAAACAACCTAAAAAAAACTTTAAAGAATAAAAATAGAATCTCTAAGATTAAAAAAAAATAAATTTAATTAATTAAATTGAAATTTTTTAAACTTTTTAAACAATCTAAAATATTTTAAATCCTTTGGAAAGTTTTGAAAACCCTTGAAACTTTTTTTAACTTGTTAGAAATTCTCGGAAATGATTTAAAATAACCTTAAAAAAGAAAAATAGAATCTCTAAAATTAAAAAAGAAAAATAATTAATTAAATTAAAATTTTGGAAACATTTTAAACAACCTAAAAAAAACTTTTAAAAATAAAAATGGAACCTCTAAGATTAAAAAAAAATAAATTAAATTAATTAATTAAATTAAAATTGTGGAAACTTTTTAAACAACCTAAAATATTTAAAATCCTTTGGGAAGTTTTGAAACATCTGAAAACTTTTTTTAACTTGTTAGAAATTCTAGGAAATTGTTTAAAATAACCTTAAAAAAATAAAAACAGAATCTCTAACATAAAAAAATTTAAATAATTAATCAAATTAAAAGTTTGCAATCTTTTTAAAGTTTTGAAAACCTATGAAACCTTTTTAAACTTGTTAGAAATTCTTTGAAATTGTTTAAAATAACCTTAAAAAATAAAAATAGAATCTCGAAGATTAAAAAAAAAATTAAATTAATTAATTAAATTGAAATTTTGGAAACTATTTAAACAATCTAAAATATTTAAAATCCTTTGGAAAGTTTTCAAAACCCTTGAAACTTTCTTAAATTTGTTAGAAATTCTTGGAAGTTGTTTAAAATAATCTTCAAAAAAATAAAAATAGAATCTCTAAAAATTTTTGGAATATTATTAAACAACCTAAAATAATAAAAATCTTTTGGAAAGTTTTGA
>NC_046663.1:293275-295594 GCF_010883055.1 Belonocnema kinseyi | reverse complement strand
ACCTTAAAAAATAAAAATAGAATCTCTAAAATTAAAAAAAATTAATTAATTAATTAAATTACAATTTTGGAAACTTTTCAAACAACCTAAAATATTTAAAATACTTCGGAAAGTTTTGAAAACCCTAAAAACTTTTTTTAACTTTTTAGAAATTCACTGAAATTGTTTAAAATAACCTTAACAAATAAAAATAGAATCTCTAAAATTAAAAACAAATTAATTAATTAAATTCAAATTTTGGAAACTTTTCAAACAACCTAAAATATTTAAAATCCTTCGGAAAGTTTTGAAAACCCTAAAAACTTTTTTTAACTTTTTATAAATTCTCTGAAATTGTTTAAAATAACATTAAAAATAAAAATATAATCTCTAAAATTAAAAAAAATTAATTAATTAATTAAATTAAAATTTCGGAACTTTTTAAACAACCTAAAATATTTAAAATTCTTTAGAAAGTTTTGAAAACCCTTGAATCTTTTTTAAACTTGTTAGAAATTCTCGGAAATTGTATAAAATAACCTTAAAAAATAAAAATAGAATCTCTAAAATTCTTTGAAGTGAATTCAAATTATTATAATCTATTAAAAATGTCCTCAGATATTTTAAATCTTTTCAAATCTCTTGAAAGTCCTTAAAATTTTCTAGAACTTTTGAAAATTCCTAAAAATTTTTAAAGAATACCCTAAAATCTTTAAAATCCTTTGAAGTATTTAGTAATCTTTGAAAGCCTACGAGATCCATCAATTCTCGTGAATAAATTATTTAAAATTTACTAAAATATTATAAAATCCCGTGAAATTATATGAAATCTGAGATTTCCGGATATCTTGGAAAATTTAAAAAAATACTTTCACAGTTTTTAAAATCCCTTAAATTAATTGAAATCCTCGGAAATTTTATAAAGACCCTTAAATGTTTGTAAAATATCCAGCACCTTTTGTCCTATAAAATCCTCCCATATCGACCAAAATTCTAGCGAATTGTTTAAGACTCCACGAAAAATTAATATTCTTGGAAATTATTTGAAAGTTTTTGAATCTCTTGAAAACTCCGTAGAATCTTTTAAAATATCCTAAATTTTTTTAAATTCTTTAAAGTGTGTTGAAACCCCTTAAAGTTTCTTAAAGTTGTTGAAAACTTCTTGAAGTTTTTAAAAATTAACTGAAAAAATAAAACTAATATCTTTAAAATCTAGCATAAAATTCTTTGGAATCTTTTAAAATACCTTAAAATACTGAAAATCCTTTAAAATCTTTCGAAAACCCTTGAAACTTTTTAAAGTCCTTAAAAATTTATTTGAATTTTTAAAAGTATCATAAAATCTTTAAACTGGTTTGAAACCGCTTTAAAATATTTTTAGAATCTTTTAACCCTCACAGCCTGAACTGGGTATATTATACCCGGACGATATTTTGGACTCGCTATATAGATTTTTCAGATTTGTGAAAATATTTATAGTAATATGTAGAATTCATCTGATTAATTTTATAATACTCATTTTTGTGAGACTTTGAACTATAGTTTAACAAATAAAAAAATTATTAAAATCTATTACATATTCTTTTGGAATCTTAAAAAATGTCTTTAAATATTTCAAATCCTTTAAAATTTTTTAAAACGCCTTAAAGCTTTTGAAAATTCCTTAGATTTTTTAAAAATAGCCTAAAAATAAATTTGTTTAATCTGTTAAATCCTTTGGAATCCTTTCAAATTATTAAAATTTATTAAAAATTCCTTGAAATTCTTAAAAATACCCTAAAATATTTACAATAACTTGGAATACTTCGAAATTATTTAAATATATTCATAATTCCTAGGAATAGTTTAAAAATCGTAAAATATTGAAAATATTTTAAATACTTTGAAATATTATAAAATCCAAAAATCCCAAAAATCTTTTGAAATTGCTTCAAATTATTAAATCCTATTAAAAATTTCTACAAATATCTCGAATCATTAAAATTTGCTGTTAAATTCCTTGAAAGTTTTTAAAGCTCTTGAATCCTTTGAAACCGTTCCATATTATGTTAAAAATTTTTTCCAAATTACTTGGATTATTTTTAAAATCCATTAAACATTTCCAATCCTTTGAAATATTTTGAAAGTTTTTAAAGTTCCTAAAAATTTCTTGGAATTTTTTTAAATACATTAAAAATTATAGCTTTTAAATCATTAATATCCTTTGGAGTCCTTTTAGGATTAGAGAGAAAGGATAAGGAGTTTATGAGAAATTTGACACAATGGGATGTAGTCATAATGATGGAGATGTGGTTAGATGAAAAGGGATGGGAAAGAGTAAGGGGAAGGTTACCAAGTGGT
>NC_046663.1:291489-293175 GCF_010883055.1 Belonocnema kinseyi | reverse complement strand
TGGTATAAAATGATAAAAAAGGAAGGGCTGCCAAAGTATTTAGAAAAGGGATGGGGAGAGAGAAGGTGGACCAGAATAGCAAGATTTAGACTGGGAAACGAGATAAAGGAGGGGATGTACTGGGAAAAAGAAGAGAACAGAAGGTGTAGAATATGTGAATGGGAGGAGGAAACATGGGAGCATGTATGGGAAGGATGTAGGAGAGGAATGGAAGATAAAGGAAGCTGGCAAGAAAATGTGTTTAAGATTCTAGGCGAAGATGGAGTAGGAGAAGAATGGATGAAGGAGTTAGAGGGTGCTAGGGGAGCGAATGAGGGAGAATGAAAGAATGCACGTGAAAAAGGTAAATGGGGGTATAAAGAAAGTGAAAGAAAAAGGAAACGGAAGTCGCTTAGATTAGAAGCGTGAAAATTGTAATTGTAAGTAATGGTAAAGTAAAAGATAAGTAGACTAAGATGCGTTTGCGTTCTCATACTCTCTCTCTCTCTCTCTCTCTCTCGCTTGCACTCTCGCTTTCGTTCGCTCGCTCACTCGCTTACTAATAAGTCCTAAATTGCGCTATCGCAGGAACTAGATATAAGACTTTATGTAAATAGTTGTAAATAATTGTATATATAGAAAGGATAAGATTGTAAAAAAGATATAGATGTAAACGGAAAGATTGTAAGGAATGGAAGTCATGTAAACCCTTAGGGGACACATTATGAATAAAGAAGAGTCCTTTTAACTTATTGAAATCTATTAAAAATTCTTTGAAATATTTTTAAATTTCCTTAAATATTTCAATCCTTTAAAATCTTTTGAAAACCCTTGATACTTTTCAAAATTTTTGAAAATTTCTTGGAATTTTTAAAAAATCCCTTGGAATGTTTGTAAATTCCCTTAAATAAAATCCTTTGAAATCCCTGGAAAACTTTTAATCCTCTTGAAATTTTTATTTGAAATTTTCAACAGTTCCATACAAATTATTGAAACCTATTAAAAAATCCTAAAAATATCTCAGATCCTTTAAAATTTTTCGAACCCCCTTGATACTTTTTAAAACTTTTGAAAATTCCTCGGAATTTTCCAAAATACCCTTAAAAATATTTTTTTTAAATCTTTAAAATCTTTTGGAATCCTTTCAAATAATTATTGAAACCTCTTAAAAATTCTCTTAAATATTTCAAATCCTTTGAAAATTTTTGAAATCCCTTCAAAGTTTTAAAAGCTCTGGGAATTTTTTTAGAATTTTTAAACATTTCTTGGAATTTTTAAAAATCCCTTGGAATATTTTTAAATTCCCTTAAATATTTCAAATCCCTTCAAAGTTTTAAAAACTCTTGAAAATTTCTTGGAATTTTTTTTAATTTCTTGGAATTTTTAAAAGTTCCTTGGAATATTTGTAAATTCCCTTAAATATTTCAAATCCTTTGAAATCCCTGGAAAACTTTTTAACCTCTTGAAATTTTTATTTGAAATTTTGAACAATTCCCTAAAAATTATTGAAACCTATTAAAAAATCCTAAAAATATTTCAAATCCTTTAAAATCTTTTGAAACCTCTTGATACTTTTTAAAACGTTTGAAATTCTTTGGAATTTTTCAAAATACCCTTAAAAATATTTTTTTTAAATCTTTAAAATCTTTTGGAATCCTTTCAAATAATTATTGAAACCTCTTAAAAATTCTCTTAAATATTTCAAAT
>NC_046663.1:257366-291389 GCF_010883055.1 Belonocnema kinseyi | reverse complement strand
CTTTAAAGTTTTAAAAGCTCTTGAAAATTTCTTGGAATTTTTAAAAGTTCCTTGGAATATTTGTAAATTCCCTTAAATATTTCAAATCCTTTGAAATCCCTGAAAAACTTTTAATCCTCTTGAAATTTTTATTTGAAAGTTTGAACAATTCCCTAAAAATTATTGAAACCTATTAAAAAATCCTAAAAATATTTCAAATCCTTTAAAATCTTTTGAAACCTCTTGATACTTTTTGAAACGTTTGAAATTCTTTGGAATTTTTCAAAATACCTTTAAAAATATATTTTATAATCTTTAAATTCTTATGGAATCCTTTCAAATAATTATTGAAACCTCTTAAAAATTCTCTTAAATATTTCAGATCCTTGGAAGTTTTAAAAGCTCTTGAAAATCTCTTGGAATTTTTTTAATTCCTTAGAATATTTTTTAAATCCCTTTAATATTACGAATCTTTTGAAATCCCTGGATACTTTTTAAAACTTTTGAAAATTCCTTAGAATTTTTGTAAATACCCTTAAAAATATAATATTTAAACCTTTAAATTCCTTTAGAATCAATTCAAATTATTTAAACCTATTAAAAATTCCCTTAAATATTTCAAATCCTTTAAAATATTTTGAAATCCCTGACAAATTTTAAAAGGTCTTGAAAATTTCATGGAATTTTCAAAAATTCCTTGGAATATTTGTTAATTCCTTTAAATATTTCAAATCCTTTGAAATCGCTAGAAAGTTTTTAAACCTCTTGAAATTTTTATTTGAAATTTTAAAAAATTCCTTACAAATTATTAAACCCCAGTAAAAATTCCTGAAAATATCTCAAATTCTTTAAAATCTTTTGAAACCCCTTGATACTTTTTAAAACTATTAAAAATATTTTGGAATTTTACAAAATAACCTGAAAAATATATTTTCTAATCTTTAAATTCTTATGAAATCGTTTAAAATTAAGTTTAAAAAGCTCTTGAAAATTTCTTGGAATTTCTAGAAATTCCTTTGAATATTTTATAATTCCCTTAAATATTTCAAATCCTTTGAAATATCTTGAAATCTCTGGAAAGTTTTAAAACTTCTAGAAATTTTTATTTGAAATTTTGAACAATTCCTTAAAAATTATTAAAACCTATTAAACATTCCTAAAAACACATCAAATCTTTTAAAATCTTTTGAAACCCATTGATACTTTTCAAAACATTTTTAAATTCCTGGGAATTTTTCAAAATACCCTTAAAAATATATATTTTAATCTTTAAAATTCTTTGGAATCGTTTAAAATTACGTTTAAAAAGCTCTCAAAAATCTCTTGGAATTTTTAAAAATTCCTTGGAATATTTTTTAATTCCCTTAAATATTTCAAATCCTTTGAAATCCCTAAAAAGTTTTTAAGACTCTTGACATTTTTATTTGAAAATTTGAACAATTCCCTAAAAATGATTGAAATCTATATTAAAAAATCATTAAAATTTATCAAATCCTTTAAAAAATGTTGAAATTCTTTGATACTTTTTTAAATTTTTGAAAATTCTTAGGAATTTTTCAAAATACTCTTAAAAAATATTTTTAATCTTTAAAATCCTTTGGAATCATTCCAAATTATTGAAACTTATTAAAAGTTCCCTTAAATATTTTAAATCCTTTGAATACCCTGGTAAGTTTTCAAACCTCTTGAAATTTTAAACAATTCCCTAAAAATTATTGAAACCTATTAAAAATTCCTCAAAGTATCTCAAATCTTTTAAAACTTTTTGAAAATTTTCAAAATTACTGTTAATTTTCAAAAAATAACCTAAAAAATATATTTTCTAAACTTTACATTCTAATGAAATCCTTTCAAATTATTGAAGAAATCTCTTAAAAAATCCTTGGAATATTATTTAATTTCCTTAAATATTTCAAATCCTTTGAAATCTCTGGAAAGTTTGAAAAGCTCTCAAAAATCTCTTGGAATTTTTAAAAATTCCTTGGAATATTTTTTAATTCCCTTAAATATTTCAAATCCTTTGAAATCCCTAAAAAGTTTTTAAGACTCTTGAAATTTTTATTTGAAAATTTGAACAATTCCCTAAAAATGATTGAAAACTACAGTAAAAAATCATTAAAATATCTCAGATCCTTTAAAAAATGTTGAAATCCTTTGATACTTTTTAAAACTTTTGAAAATTCTTAGGAATTTTTCAAAATACTCATAAAAATATATTTTTAATCTTTAAAATCCTTTGGAATCATTCCAAATTATTGAAACTTATTAAAAATTCCCTTAAATATTTTAAATCCTTTGAATACCCTGGTAAGTTTTCAAACCTCTTGAAATTGTAAACAATTCCCTAAAAATGATTGAAATCTATATTAAAAAATCCTAAAAATATCTCAGATCCTTTAAAAAATTTTGAAACCCCTTAAATATTTTTTAAAACTTTTGAAAATATCTTGGAATTTTAAAAAATAACCTAAAAAATACATTTTCTAATCTGTCAATTCTTATGGAATCCCTTCAAATTATTGAAGAAATCTCTTTAAAAAATCCTTGGAATATTTTTTAATTTCCTTGAATATTAACAATCCTCTGAAATATTTTGAAATTTTTTTTTCAGTTCTTGAAAATTTCTTGGAATTTTTCAAAATACCCTATAAATTATACTTTTTAAATCATTAATATCCTTGGAGTTTTTTTAATTTATTGACATCTATTTAAAATTCTTTGAAATATTTTTTAATTTCCTTAAATATTTCAATCCTTTAAAATCTTTTGAAGCCCCTTGATACTTTTTAAATTTTTTGAAAATTGCTTGGAATTTTTAAAAAATTCCTTGAAATGTTTGTAAATTCCCTTAAATATTTCAAATCCTTTGAAATCCCTGGAAACTTTTAAACCTCTTGAAATTTTTATTTGAAATTTTGAACAATTCCCTAAAAATTATTGAAACCTATATTAAAAAATCCTAAAAATATCTCAAATCCTTTAAAATCTTTTGAAACCTCTTGATACTTTGTAAAACCTTTAAAATTCTTTGGGATTTTTCAAAATACCTTTAAAAATATATTTTTTATATCTTCAAAATCCTTTGGAATCCTTTCAAATAATTATTGAAACCTATTAAAAATTCCCTTAAATATTACAAATCCTTTGAAATCCCTGGAAGGTTTTTAACCCCTTGACATTTTTATTTGAAATTTTGATCAATTCCCTAAACATTATTGAAACCTATATTAAAAAATCCTAAAAATATCTCAAATGCTTTAAAATCCCTGGATACTTTTTAAAACTTTTGAAAATTCCTTAGAATTTTTTAAAATACCCTTAAAAATATATTTTTTAATCTTTAAAATTCTTTGGAATCTTTAAAATTACGTTTAAAAAGCTCTTGAAAATTTCCTGGAAAGTTTTTAAGTCTCTTGAAATTTGTATTTAAAATTTCAAACAATTCCCTAAAAATGATTGAAACCTATTAAAAATTCCTAAAAATATCTCAAATTCTTTAAAATCTTTTGAAACCCCTTGATACTTTTTAAAACTTTTGAAAATATCTTGGAATTTTTTAAAATAACCTTAAAAAATACATTTTCTAATCTTTGAATTCTTATGGAATCCCTTCAAATTATTGAAAAAATCTCTTTAAAAATTCCTTGAAATATTTATAAATTCTCTTAAATATTGAAAGTCCTTTGAAATATTTTGAAATCCCTAGAAAGTTTTAAAAGCTCTTGAAAATTCTTGAAATTTCTAGAAATTCCTTTGAATATTTTATAATTCCCTTAAATATTTCAAATCCCGTGAAATATCTTGAAATCTCTGGAAAGTTTTAAAACTTCTAGAAATTTTTATTTGAAATTTTAAACAATTCCTTAAAAATTATTAAAATCTATTAAAAATTCCTAAAAATACCTCAAATTTTTTTAAATCCCTTGATACTTTTCAAAACATTTGAAAATTCCTTAGAATTTTTCAAAATACTCTTAAAAAGATATTTTTTAATCTTCAACATCTTTTGGAATCATTCTAAATTATTGAAACTTATTAAAAATTCCCTTCAATATTTTAAATCCCTGGAAAGTTTTAAAAGCTCTTGAAAATTTCTTGGAATTTTTAAAATCCCTTAAATATTTTAAATCCTTTGAAATCCCTGGTAAGTTTTCAAAACTCTTGAAATTTTGAACAATTCCCTAAAATTGTTTGAAATCTATATTAAAAAATCCTAAAAATATCCCAGATCCTTTAAAAAATTTTGAAATCCTTTGATACTTTTTAAGACTTTTGAAAATTCTTAGGAATTTTTCAAAATACTCATAAAAATATATTTTTAATCGTTAAAATCCTTAAATCCTTTGAAATCTCTCAAAAGTTTTTTAACCTCTTAAAATTTTTATTTGAAATTTTGAACAATTCTCTAAAAATGGAATTTTTTGGGAAAACTTTTTTGAAATTTTGGAAAATGCCTTGGAATTTAAAAAAAAAAATAACCTAAAAAATATATTTTCTAAACTTTAAATTCTAATGGAACCCTTTCAAATTATTGACCTAGAAACTTTTGTAAGCACTTGAAAGATCCTTTAAATTTTTTAAACATAATAAAATCTTTCGAAATCATTTCAAATTATTGAATTCTATTAAAAAATAACCCTGAGATATTTTCAATTCTTATTTGATCTTCTATTTAAAAAAATAATCGAACCGAAATTTATGAAAAATTAATCCTTTAAAAATGCGGACGACCTATAACACTCATTTGATCGAAAATTGCTTTTAAATGTCACTACAACAAAGTCATATTTTAATATAATAAAACAAATTAAAATCTAATTTTACTCAAAAAATTGGTAAATAAATCAAGTAGGCACATAGTCGCAATTACAGAAAATATTTTTAATACAAAATCGATTGAAATAAAAAGAGAATTAACCGTTGTTGCGCATGAATGTTCAAATTAAAAAATGTATAACTTGTGTGCAGATCTAGCCTAGCCTACCTGTACGCATGAGCGAAATACAGGATGATTTAATTCGCACATGGAACCACTTGTTAGAGATACAAGTTTTGACACGTTTTTTATCATCGAAAACCTCCTCACTTTTCAATCTAAATACCCTCAAATGGATTTTCTAACCTCTCAAGAATCTCCCATTTTCCCTCATGGCCTATGATTAAGTCACGATTTTAATTTTCGCGAAAGATGAAATAATTTGATAAAAATGCACTTCTAACCCTTTCGCGAATTCTTTTCGTTAGATCGCGATGTCAACGCGAGGGCAGGAAATTAAGAAAAGATCGAAATCTTACCGAGTGGGTGTAAAAGGGGCGTCAGGGTCAGGTTCAAACACAAAATTCTCGGAGAAAAACAACAGGAAAATCAAGAATATCGTTCTAATGTCAAGATTTTTTCGCCGAGATATTTTCGGCTGTTTTGGGCATACACACTGAAACAGGCAAAAATGCACATGCCACACACACACATACAGAGGGCCACGGTGCTGCCCTCCGATGTGATGAGCTGCAATCATTTCAATTGCGCGGGAAAATAGCTGAAATTCAACAATTTCATTGCGTATTTTTTTCAATTCCAAGGAATTTTGAGAACCTTTAAAAATTGTCAAGCAATTTCAAAAGATTCAAAATATGTCAAGGTATTTTTAATAGATTTACATTTTTTGAAGTGGATACAAAATATTTGAAAGGTTTTATTCCAAAGAATTTTGAAGGTTTATAAGAATTTGGAAGACATTATCAAACATTTAAAAAAAATTTTAATGCCACAGTGTGTTTTTAATATAATTCAATGATTTAAAGTGATTCCAAGCCATTTTTTAAAAAGACTTTTATGGCATTTTAAAAAATTCAAAGGAATTACTAAGCAATTTGAAAAGTATCAAGGGTCTTTGAAAGATTTCAAAGAATTTTAAAAATTTTATATTACTTAAGGCCATGTGACGAGTGGGTCGCGTGTCATCGAGTTGAAAATTTGGGAGAATAAATCGGAAGCCCTAAGCCTTGTGGGTCTGGTCCTAAATTTTAATATTTATGAAAAAAGCACAAAAAAATTTATTTACAAAAAAACTTTTTTATAATTATAAAATTTTAGAACCACATTATTTTTGTGTATATATTTAAAATATATTATTATACGTTTTTATGTTTATTTTTTTAAATTCTAATGAATTTTCAAAAGCTTTGACAATTTTCGAGGGAATTGAAAATATTTTTAAGGATTTAGCATGTATTAAATATTTTACGATATTTTAAAAGAATCCCAGTAATTTGGACTAAATTTCGATAATTTCCAGGAATTCCAAAGTATTAAAAAAATTGTATCCATTTTTTTAAATTTTAAGGCCATGTGATTTTAGTTAGATTTTAGTGTTTATGTGATGATTTTAGGGTCACGTGACTAAATTCCTACCTTACCGGCACTTTTTTATTTCCTAACTTATATTCACACGAAGCCCCACATCGAGTTGAAAATTTGGGATACTTAATAAGAAGCACTAAGTATTATGGGTCTGGTCCTAAATTTGTATAATTATGAAAAAAGTTTTTTGTTGTAAATATTGTTTATTTGCTATTTTCATAAGTATTCAAATTTAGGACGAGACCCACATTTCTTAATGTGCCTTATTTATTATTTCAAATTTTCAACTCAATGTGGCTCTTCATCTAAAAGTAAGTTGGGGAATAAAAATAAAAATAAAATAAAAAAGTGGCGGTAAAGTAGGAATCTGGCTAGGTGACCCACTCGTCACATGGCCTTAAGAAATCTTCAAGAGCTTTAAATATTTTCAAAAGATTTAAAAACACTTTAAAGTATTTCAGATATTTTTAGGAATTTTTAATAAGTTTGAACAATTTGAAGGGATTTTCAAAGATTTAAAAAATTTTAGGGTATTTTCCAAAATTCCAGGGGATTTTAAATAGATTTCAATAATTTAAAATGATTCCAATAAAATTTCCACTAAAGATTTTAAGGTATTTAAAAAAATTCCTGCAAATTTTGAAGGATGTTAAAAATTGTCAAGGCATTTCATAATATTTGAGATACTTTAGGGTATTTTTAATATATTTTAATCATTTAAATCTATCCCAGCAGATTTTTTATTTTTTTCATGATTTTCAAATTTATAGTTTTCGAATATTTTGAAAGATTTTAAACAATAAGCTTCAATACTTTTATGGAATTTCAAAGAATTTAAAAGGATTTCAAATATTTAAGGGGATTTTTTATAGATTCCAAGACGTTTTTGAAGGAATAAAAATGTACAACGATTAGAACTATTTTAAGACATTTAAACCAATTTTCTTGTGGCTTAAAAAAATGTATTAGATGTTTAAAATATAATGAACGATTTCATAGTATCTTTAGGGTTTTAATATGTCATAGAAGATTCTAAGGGATTTTATTAGATATCTGACTTTTTCGTCCAAATATTTTAGGTTATTTTAGGCACACACGTTGAAAAGTTAAAAACTCACGTGAAAACACACATCGCGATGGTGCTGCTCTCAGACGTGGCGAGTCGCAACCATTTTCATTCCGCGGGAAACTAGCAAGAATTAGAAAATGTAGGGTATTTTCAAAAATTCCAAAGAGTTCTTAGAAACTTAAAAAAATCTCAAGCCATTTCAAGGTTTAAAAAAATTTGAAGTATCTGAGGGTATTACTGATAGATTAAAAAAATATGATGTGATTCCAAAAGGTTTCATCGTTCTTTTTAAAATTTCAAGGAGTTTTGTGGAGCCTCACAAATTTGCAAAAGATTTTTAAAGATTTAAAAAAATTTTAAATATCTTTGAGTATTTTTTATACATTTAAATTATTTGAAGTGATTTAAAAAGATTTTAAATATTGTGTGATATTTTACAAACTTTCAAAGAATTTTCATGATCATTAAAAAGTTTTAAAAAATTTATTCGACTTTCAGATGATATTGAACGATTTTTTTTGTATTTTCTGATATTTTACAAGATTCTCAGAGATTTACTTAGATTTCCGATTTTTTCGTCAAAACATTTTTGACTGTTTTGGACATACAAACAGAAAACAGTGATGGGAGAACATGAATATGTCTTGCATGCGCAGCAGTGATTCCTGCGTATTTTTTAAGTTGATGCATGGGCTTACATAACCTAAAAATGCACAGAAATTACTACTGCGCATGCCAGAAATATGCGCGTCATCCCATCAATGATTGAAACAGATTTAAATTCACATGCAATGCGCATACTTGTGGCGACGGTGCTGCCCTCTGACAAGGCGAGTCGCAACCATTTCAATTACATGGGAAAGCAGTTAAAATTTAAAAAATGCACAAACAAAAATCGAGATTCATTCTTCCACTAGGTTATGCTAAAAGAGCGTGACTTTTTCAACTGCGCATTTGCGAAAGAGCGCGGGTGTATTTAAAATTACAAAGTATAAACTTTTCAAGTAATCTGCATTATCATCAGAGAATAACAGAAATTATTAATGTCTTTTAAAACTAAATTGGAGTTATAAATTAAAAATTGGTACAATTAAATTTTTTCTGAAAAAATGGCTTCTGATTCGCTCAGCTGGGAATCAAACCACAGAACTTCCGATTGCCGGTCGGGTGCTTTTCTCTTAAGTTACTGCAGAGATCGAAAGAAGAATCTCTTTTCAAAAATATACGTATTATTTTGACAGGTGTTACGCATTCAATTTTTTCAAGAAATCTATTTTATCATAAAAGAATAACAAAAATTCTTAAAGTCTTTTAAGTCTAGATGTAGCTATAAATTACGAATATTTAAAATTTATTTTTTTCTGAAAAAAGATCTTATTCGCTCCACTCGGAGTCGAACCACAGAAATTCCGATTGTCGGTCGGATGTTTTTCCCTTAAGTTACTTGAGAGATCGAAAAAAGAGTCCTTTTTCAGAAATACTTCATTTTGCCAGGTGTTACTCATTAATATTTTCAAAAAATCTGTATTATCATAAGAGAAGAATAGAGATTCTTAACGTCGATTTCTTTAGTAGCTTAAGGGAAAAGCACACGACCGGCCACCGGAAGTTCTATTGTTCGATTCCCAGCGGAGTGAAGGAGAAGATTTGTTTTCAGAAAAAATTTAATTTTAAAGTCTAAACTTGCAATATTATATAAATAATAAATTACTCAAAGAAATGAGCTATTTCTTAGAATAGAATCAATTTAATGAATTTCTAAAAAGTAGAAATTTATTTCATATATTTATCTTTATCATTATTAATTGTATACTTATTTCAAATCGATCCGCGCTTTTCAACACATGCGCAGTTGAAAAGGTTGCATGCAGCGCCCTCGTCGGTCAAGGTCTGGGCAGCCAATAAGCATCGTTTTGACAAAAATAACCTGAAGATCGTCTTAGAGGTCAGGACCCATTCAACCTTAAAATCACTTCACGTGTACGTTTCAAGGCCGTGCAAAAACATATTTACATATTATACATACATATTATTAATCCACTGCATTTGGATAAAAATTCGTATTGTTTAGCAAACAATTTATCTTCTTGGTTGAAAATTAACCTTTGTATTGAAAAAATTATTATATATTTTTTAAATCCGTTTTTTTCTTTGTTGGCAATTTTTTTTTAAACTGACAATTTAACTATTCCATTTTTGGTTAAAAAGGTATCTTTTTTTGACAATTTGTGTGGTTTATTAAAAATTCGTCTTGTTAACAGAGAATTAATCTGCTTGAAAATTCAAATTTCTGTTAAAAATTCATCTATTTCATTCAAAAGTCCATTATTTATACAGAAAACGTTCGAAAACTGTTCTGAAGTATTGGTCTGATGAAACATTTTTATGGTGACATGAAACTTGAAATGTTTTTCTCCATACGCATCCATATCTTTATCGTAAAAAATTCTTTTTTTCCAAGTTGATAAAAAGTGAAGAATTATTCAATTACGCTTTGACCCTCAGCGTGCAGACATCTTGGATTTGCCTCACTACGCAACACCTCTTTTTGTTTTTTCAAGATGGCATTCGCTGTCGATATCGAACCGCGTCGCCGCTTCTGACAGTCATTTTGGAGTCGTTTTTCCGGCGTTAAAAATACTAACATAAAAACATTCATGATATTTGAAAGTTTTTTTGAGTTTATTTTAAAAAATTTGTTACTTATTAGCAATTGGTTGCCTCCAAGGTAGTGAATATTTGAAATAATGGTTGAGTAATAATTCTGACAGACGTCATTCAACTCCCGTGCGTGTCGAGTGTAATACATTACGTAACAAATTATTTCATGCCGCCCAGTCGAAAATAAAAATATACCATGTTTTGTGCAGTGTTCCGATTTTTTGTGGTGGACCCATGAAAAAGGGATGATTTATCCCTCATTTTGTGAAAGTCCCAAATGACCCGAATTTTGTGAAGGAAAGAAAGTATGACAGCTTTGCTCGGCATGGATACCGCCAACTGGGATCGTGAGTTATTTTTTTTGTTTAATTTTAATTTTTCATTTGGAAAACCTAATATTTTATTGACTTTTCGCGTATAAACAACAAAATTTGGTTTCCAAACGTGATGACCGAACGATTTGTAAAAGAATGTTTGAAAAATATAAACATTTGTGCATGCGTGAAGAGAGTATAGTCCAATTTTGAAAAATCAATCTTTTTTGGCGTCGAAACAGGACCAGAATTTACTAACTGCAGGAACAGTGTTAGTTATATAGAAATTTTAATATTTTTTTATACAAAATGCTGGATGTAATAAACAATTTCAAATATTTTTAAAAGTTTTCTATCTGCTCCAAAATAATTTATCCTACCTGAAATATGTCTGAACTCAGTAAACGAAAAAAATTCGAAAGAAATCAGAAGTAATTAAGAATGTTCCAGTACACATAACCTTAAAAATTAATAATCTTTCACCATTTTTTTTCTGGCTGAAATTAGATTCTGAAAAAATATAAACATTCACATAATTTGTACTTAACTTTTTTTAAATATATGTAAACTTCCATTTCTGAAATTTTAATTGAATAACAATTTTTTAACTAACTTCTGAAAATTGAAGTTTTAACGGAGCAGTTAATAATTAGTTATTCAGTTTAGAACATAAAAAGCATTACACTATTATTTCGATTGAGAAATTCGAATAATTTTCATTGAAAGAAATATTTTTGTTCAACTTTCATTTCAGAAAATGTTATTTCTTAGTAATGTTCGTACAATTAGAGTATGGAGTTCAGATACTCATTTCACAACATCACAAAAATTTTAGAAAAGTTGATTTTTCAAATAAAACTGATAAGTTTTCATCCAAATATGGAATAGAAAAATATTAAGGAAAAAAGTAATTTTCAAAAAAGAATCAACTAATTACTTAAATTTCCAATCAAAGATATTAACGTTAAATCAAAAAGACGAATTTTTTTCGAATAGTTCAGTTTTGAAATAAAATTTTGAATTTTCATCGAAAAATAGAATAGTTAAATTTTCAGTTGAAAAAATTAATTTTCAAAAAGAAAATTCAAAAAAATATTTTAATTTTCAATTAAAGTGATTAATTTTGAACCAAACAGAAGAATTTTCAACAAAATATATATTTTTAATCACAAATTATTATATTTTAATTGGTAAAATTTGTTCATCAAATTTCGTTTTTTGGTTTTCAACCTCTTTTTACCGAAAATTTATATTCTAAAAGAAAAATCTTTTTCATTTAAAATATCGATTTCCGGTATAAAGCACGAACCTAACCTAAAATTGAGATTAGAGTCTGAAATCTAATAATTTTTAAAAATTAAAAATATCAATTTTCGATGAAAATACTGACATACCATAACAGAAAATGGTAAATCTTCTTTACAATTTAATTCTTTTTGGTTAATAAAACTAGTTTCTGGTATAAAATGCTAACGTAAAATAAAGTTATTACAAAAATTTTAATCCTTTAAATATAATTATTTTTCTTTTATACAATTTTGATACATTTTGATCATTTATAAATATTATAATTATATTTTTATATAATATTTAATCAATATAATTGATTATATATAATTATAATAATTTTTATAATTTTGTATAAAACTGTTTTTTCAAACCTAATAATTGTTTATTAGAAATAATAATTTCCTATAAAAAACCCAACATAACATTTGTTTAAAATTTTAAGTCTGGAACCTAATTTATTATTTTTAAATCAATGATTTCTGTGAAAAAAATAACATAACCTAAAATTGCTTAAGAGTTTTAAATCTTTTTTTAAAATCCAATAGTTTTTCATTTAAAATATCGATTTCTTGAATAAAACATCATGACAATAAATTATTCAAAATTATAAATCTCTTCTTCAATTTAATTATCCTCGTTTAAAAATTCCATTTTGTGGCGTGAAACGGTAACGTAACCTAAAAAAGTGAATTGTTCAAATCTAGTAATTTTTTAAAAATAATCTTTCAGGTGAATAGCGCTGAGATAACATATTTTAATTAAAATGTTCTAAATATTGATTTTGAAATCTTAATTCTTTTTTTAAAGAAAAATATCCATTTTTGTTCAGAAGCAATATTATATAATTTGTTAAAGTGTTAACATAAACTAAAATGGTTCGAACATTGTAAATCATAGAAATTTCAATAAATTCTAAATAAACTAATAAAAAAATTCGCGCATGATCTAAAATTGTTTTAAACTTTAAAATCTTCTTTCGAATCCAATTATTTTTAATAAATAATATTGATTTCCGATAGGATGCACCAACATAACCTTAAATGGTATAAATATTGAGAGAATACTCTAATCTAATGATTAAAAAAAGGAATTTTCGATGAAAAACACTAGCATAACATTACAAAAAATTATGTAAAAATGTAAATCTTTAAAAAATATATATTTTTCTTCAAAATATTGGTTTTAGGTTAAATATTTTTTTTCCGTTTTAGATAATAATTATTATTCTGTTTCAATCTCTACCATTTGCAATTTATTTTGTTTTTAAAAATATTACCTACAATTCTATCTGTGTGTTTTCTAAAAAATAAGCCAGCTATTTATTATTTAAAAAGTTTATTAACAATTTATTTTGTAAATGTTTTACTTGTGTAAAAGTAAAGTTTTAATAAAACGTCGACAAATATAATTGTAGAAAATTTTTTTAGGAACAAAATAAGCGTTCCAAATTGTCGACTTTTAAATGAAGTTTTGAAAATTGGACAATCTTATTAGAAAAGTTTGGAAATTGTATAATTTCTAATTTAAATCCTACAAAATGCGACAATTTTATTTCAAATATGAGAATCGTGAATCTCAATGATTATAAGAAAAATTTGAAAATTTTACAAGTTCGAAACTTTAAAAATAGAATATTTTTCAAATACGATTTCTAAAATTCAATTATTAGAATTCAAATGAATTGAAACTGTATTATTTGTAATTAAAAGCGGTCCAAATTGCAAAATTTCAGATTACAATTTTTTTTAAATGGACAATTTTGTTAGAAAGGAGTTCAAATTTCATTATTTCTAGTTCAAGGCGTTTACAATTTAACAATCTTATTTTTAATTGAAGAATCTCGAATCTGAATAATTTATGAATAAAATTCCGAAAATAGGACAAGTTAAAAACTTAAAAAATTTAATATTTTAAGATTAGAATTTTCAAAATTCGCAACTTTCTTCTGAATATTAGCCTTTTAATTATAATATTTATTATTTTGTTAAAACTTCATAATTTTTTAATGAAAATTCTACTGTTTAAATATAATGTTTGGTTGTTGAAAAAAAGAACTAAAGTATTTTCTGGATCAATATTCAACTAGTTTTTCTAAATTTCTTTTTATTCAATTAAAAATCCAACGGTTTGGTTGAAAATTAAACTATTTTGTGAAAAAGTTTTATTAAATTTAAATGAATTAAATTAGTTTAATTATTAATTTCATTAATATTAAATTA
Source organism: Belonocnema kinseyi (assembly GCF_010883055.1). Taxonomy (NCBI): domain Eukaryota; kingdom Metazoa; phylum Arthropoda; class Insecta; order Hymenoptera; family Cynipidae; genus Belonocnema; species Belonocnema kinseyi. The sequence continues at coordinate 277,496 of NC_046663.1, read as the reverse complement.
TCAATATCAATTTAATTAAAAGTTGAACTTTTTGGTTGAAAATACTATTTTCTTAAAAATTTAACTTTCGTAGAAAATTTACCTGCTTAACATTTATATTTTATTGTTAAAAAATGAACTGAAATATTTTCTGAATGAAAGTTCAACACAAACAAAAGATTTGTCATTTTTTATTAAAAATTCATGTGTTTTGTACAACAATTAATCTTTATTGGATAAAAATGCAACTATTTGGTAGAGAATACAACTATTTTGTTAAAAATGCATCCTATTTGGTTGAAAAATTCCTCTTTTTGGATTAAACATTCAATTTTTTCGTAGAAATTTATTTTTTATCAAAAAATTTAATTTTTGATCTTGGAGAGTCAACTGGAATCTTTTTTTGGATGAAAACTCAGTTTTTTTATTCAAACATTTTGTTAAAGTCATCTTTTGTAGTCGAAAAAACTTTTTTTTGTTTTGTGGGTATCACACACCCCAAGCAATTTGCAATTTCTTATAAACCATGCTTGATTAGGAAAAATTGAGTGTCGCCATCTAGCTTTAGTTGGAGACATTAACTGTAAGTAAAGTCGTTTAGCGTAACTGTGTCAAGCGTTAGTTTACTTCTACTAGCAGCAGCTGCTGAAAGTGGAAGTAAAAAAATAGTAGGGTATCTATCACCCAGTGTGCACATAGTGAGTGAAAAAGTAATTTTAGAGCAATTTTTAAAAAATTTTATGGATTTTTGTTTACTTTCTAACCCAAGTATATCATATAAAGTGAAGTAATTAGCTTTTTTCGAATATTTCATACTTTTTTTCTTCGTAGATGATGTATAACTTACGGCAGCACGTCATGCGAGAGCAGACTGTGGACGTCTTGAATAAAATATAATTGTAAAACTACAGTTATACATGTCTCTTTTTTTAATTCGTTGCATTTTTACAGTATTACATGTCAAACTTCCTCAATTTTTATAATAAATCGATTTAAAAGCGAAAAATCTGATTCATTGTTTTATCATAAAATTGACTTTTCAACTGTGCAAATAAATATATTTTTTGAAAGCACCCATGTTGCAATATTTTGTTATGAAAGTACATTATTTTAAAAGTATACTCGTACATTTTCTGGTTAAAATAATTAAAATTTCGTGAGTAATAAATTTTTAAGTTAAAAAACTCAAATTTTAAAATTTTTTAAATAATTTTTTTAACAAACTTTAAACAATTCAATGGTTATAAAGTCAAATCTACCTTGTAAAAGATACCTTAAACTATATCGGATAATTTTATTTTGACAAAATATTCAATAGGGGTTAAACAATACATGATTAAATACGCTGGGGTATAGCACACCCACGATGCACTTCGCAGTGATTTTTACCGTGTATGCACTTTGTGGGTTAAAACAATAATTACAAGATTAAAATGCCGGTACTTAAATATTAATTGTTTAAAATTTGTTATTATTCAAGAAAAAATCATAGAATTGTGCAAAATTTCCTCATTTTTGCGCAAGACTATTTTCTTGAAAACGTACCTTTTGATTTAAAACTTCAACTTTTTGATTATAAATCATTCTGCTTCGCTAAAGTATTCAACTAATTTTTTTTTAAATTTGTTTGAATCACTTAATTAAAAAATCACTTTTTTTTGCTAAATATTTATATTTTTTGCTGAAAAGTCATATTTTTTGTTTAAAAATTTATTTTTTCTAGAGAAAATTTGTCTTCTGACTTGAAGGTTCAATAATTCAGATAAAAATTTATTTATTTTTTGAGTGATAATTCTTTATTTGTTGGAAATTCGTCGCTTTTGTTTTTGAAATTCTTTTTTTTATGTATAAATTCCATTTTCTTTTGACTTAAATATAAACTATGACACTTTTTCGTTGAGAATTTGTCGTTTTAGATTGAATATTACTACTATTATGGTAAAAATTTGATTGTTTTCTTGAAAATTGCAGTATTTGCTTCAAAAGTAAGCTTTATTAGTAGAAAAAACATTTTTTGTTTGAAATAAATTAATAAATTTGAACAATTTAAATTTGTATCTGAACTGCTGTTTTATTCCGTTTATAAAATATTTCATGTTAATCCTCAAAGTGCATACATGGTAAAAATCACGGTAAAGTGCATCATGGGTGTTCAGTACCCCAGCGTACTTAATCATTTATTGTTTAACCCCTCTTGAATATTTTCTTAAAATAAAATTATCCCCGATATAGTTTAAGGTATCTTTTATAAGGTAGAGTTGATTTTATAGCCACTTATTTAATTTAAGTTTGTTTTTTAAAAAAGTGGAAAAAAGGTGAAAAATGGGCATTTTTACTTAAAAATTCATAAGACACGCAATTTTATTCACTTCAACCCGAAAACTTATTTATATCACTCACTAAGTTTACACTGGGTGTTAAATACCCCACCATTTTTCACCTCCACTTTCAGCAGCTGCTGCTAGTAGACTGACGCTTGACGCAGTATGTTAAACGACTTCACATTTTTCCGCAAGAGGCGCTACGAGCGATGCAAACTAACTAAATCGATTTACTAAATTGATTTACACTTTTTTTAGATAATGCATTCAATTGTTAACTTTTTTAGTTATCAAATTGTTCAGTTTAAAGTATTTTTGTTGTTGTAATTATTTTTACTTATTTGTTGATTGAGAATTTTTTAGATTTAAAGGGTCCGCGGTTTAAACCTGTTAACTGACATTTCAGAAATTTAACACGGCGAAGGATAATCGTTCATATTTTTGCAATTTTCAATATTTTTTTATACTGTTAACGGTTTTTTGTTTATTTACTAGAGAAAAATAGTACACGTTACTTTTATAATTCGTGAATCAAAATTGAACGTTATATGACAATTTAAAGCTGTTCATATGTTATCTATAAGGGGTCCACGGCATAAACCTGTTATATTGAGTGTTCTGCCGCTGATTTTCTATTGATTTTCTCGAACTATAATCGTGGGTGTTCAACACCCCACGATTTTTTAACCTCCACTTTCAGCAGCTGCTGCTAGTAGACTGACGCTTGACACAGTATGCTAAACGACTTCACATTTTTCCGCAAGAGGCGCTACGAGCGATTCAAACTAACTAAATCCGATTTGACGCGTCCAAGTTTTCCGGAATACTAAATTGCACCTGGTTTTTTTTGTTATTTTTTTAAAAAGTATTTCTTAATTTTTAAACAAAAATCAAGGATTTACTTTTATATTAAAAAATTATTTTCTAACCTCGAAAAGTTGGACAAAACGGATTTAAGAGGAATTGCAGATTTCAGTCACTTTCGATTGGTTAAGAATCTTATTTCGTTTACTGGAATAGATTTTACTTTTGTTACTTTATATATTTTATTTTGAAAAAATATTTTTAAAAATGTATAATATGAGTAAATGTAAATAAATGATTACAGCGCTATCAAAATTGCTGAATTCGCTGGTAGAAAATAAATCGGAACTTCCGAGTTGCACAGACGAAGAATTTGGATTTCTTAGCGAACTTTTACAATCGAAGGAACTGAATGCGTTGGTTAAGGTTCACAACAAGGTCCTGGTCAACATTAAAGATGACAAATTTTTTCCTATTCTCTCGAACGCAATGGACGTTGATGTCGACGTTCTGCAAGTACTCTCGACGAAGGCACATACTTCCGAGGAGTGTAGAGAACTCTTTCAACTCCTGCAAAAACCTCACATTCAGGTACAAAAGGGCAAATATTTTTTCAATTATCGTATTAAAAATTAATTTTATCTTTTAAGAAAATATGTACATTAACATGTTTTTTTTTTAAATTAATATTTTGTTGCTGATAAGTCAACTGAAATTTTTTTCGGGCGAAAACTATTTTTATGGAAATTTGTCTTTTTTATTTAAACAAATAGGCATATTACAACTTTCTTGGTCATTTGAAATCTTTTAAAATTTAACAATCTTGTTGAAAATTCAAAATTTTTCGTTAAAAATTCGACAATTGAGATGAAAATTAAATTATTGTTTACTATTTTTATTTTGGAATTAGAAAATAAATAAAATTAATTATTAATTATTATTATTTACTAGATAAATAAAACTTTTAGTTTTTATAAAGTTTTTTTTTAATTCATCTGTTTTAGAAGAAATTTTATCCTTCTTAAATAAAAATTCAACTATTTGGATGAAAATTTAAGAATTTTCTTTAAAAGTCATACTTTTTTATTTTTAAATTCTGCTGTTTTGTTAAAATTTAACTATTTCGTATTTGTTTAAATTTAATATTTTTTTATTCAAAGAGAACTGCAATCTTTTCTGGATGAAAATTCAATTAATTAAAAAAAATCTGTATTAAAGATTCATTTGTTTAACAGAAATTTAATCTTTTTAGGAAAAAAGAATCTATTCCTTAAAGAATTCAACAATTTCTTCAAGGTTTTTTTTTGTTAAAAATTCATTTTTTGTTTGTTAAAAATTTATATTTTGATTTTTTAACTTTTTAACTGAAAATATATCTTCCATTTTTTTAAAGATTTATCTTTTTTAGTTGAAAATTCTCCTTTTTTGGGAATAAAATAATTTTTTGATTTTAAATTTGATTTTTGTGGGTAAAAATGTAAACTTTTCTTAAAAAATTAATTTTTTTTTTAAAGTCGTATTTTTGGTGTGAAAATTCGTCTTTTTTATTTAAAAGTTCATTTTGTTCAGTAGAAATATTGCATCTTTCTTGGATAAAAATTCAACTTTTTTTGAAAATTTAACAATTTCCTAAAAAAATTTTATTTTTGTGTTGAAAAGTCCATTGAAATCATTTTGGATGAAAATTCAACTTTTTAAAAAAAATTTTTTCTTTTCGATTTAAAAATTCATCTGTTTTAGTAGAAATTTTATTTTATTTTTAAATGAAAATGCAACTTTTTGCTTAAATATTATTATTCTTTCCTTGAGTATTCAACTTTTTTTTTTTGTTTGAAAATTTTGGTTCAAACACTTTTCTAAGAAATATTTTTTTTTTCTGTTGAAGATTTATATTTTTAGTTCAAAATTCATATTTTCAGTTGGAAATTCATCTGTTTTAGCAGAATTTTTTTTTTTAATGAAAATGCAAGTTTTTGGTTAAAAATTTTTTTTTTTTGTTCGAGTATTCAACTTTTTTGTTAAAGGTTTAGTTGAATTACTTTGTTAAGAAATCATTTTTCTCTTTTGCACATTTATCATTTTAGTTAAACATTAATCTCTTTTCCATTTTTTAAAGATTTATCTTTTTTAGTTGAAAATTCTTCATTTTTGAGAATAAAATAATTTTGTTGGTTATAAATTTCATTTTTTGTCGAAACTTAATTTTTTTATACTGAAAAAGTAACCGTTCCTTTTTTAGGTAAAGTTTATATTTTTAGTTGAAAATTCAACTTATTGAATAAAAATTGAACTATCTTGTTCAATACATTTTTTTTAGTAAAGCTTAATCTGTTTTGTTGAAAATTTCCTTTTTATTGCTTCAAAATTAATGCTTCTAACTGCAAATGTAACTATTCGATTTTTTGTTGAAAATTTATCTTATTTTAGTTGAAAATTCGTTTTTTTATAGTTGAAAACGTAACTATTTTTTTCACATAAAAATTCAAAAAATTTTAAGAATATAAATCTATACATTTACTTGAAATTCCACAATTTTATTTATCATGATATAATACAATTTAAAATAAGTTTGATTTGCACTTTTTTATATAATGCATTCAATTTTTAACTTTTTTAGTTATCAAATTGTTCAGTTTAAAGTATTTTTGTTGTTGTAATTATTTTTACTTATTTGTTGATTGAGAATTTTTTAGATTCAGAGAGTCCGCGGTCTAAACCTGTTAACTGACATTTCAGAAATTTTACACGGCGAAGGATAATTGTTCATATTTTTGCAATTTTCAATATTTTTTTATACTGTTAACGGTTTTTTGTTCATTTACTAGAGAAAAATAGTACACGTTACTTTTATAATTCGTGAATCAAAATTGAACGTTATATGACAATTTAAAGCTGTTCATATGTTATCTATAAGGGGTCCACGGCATAAACCTGTTATATTGAGTGTTCTGCCGCTGATTTTCTATTGGTTTTCTCGAACTACAATTTTTTTGCGTTGTTTTTTATACTGCGGGCAATTTTTTATGTCAAAATGTTTGGAATCGCAAGCCGAACATAGATGTGCTTGCAAAAAATTAAAAATAATTTATTGAAAAAATGTGCTGAGTGTTAGTAATTGAGACGCGTCGCTCACACTAACATGTGTCTCACTGGCTTATTTTACGAGTAAACTGAGCCGTTTGACCGCGGGCCCATGTTCTAGATGCCAAAACGCGATTTTCGAAAATCAATTTCGAAAAAAATGTCAGTTAACAGGTTTAGACCGGGGACCTCTCATTTATATTAGAAAATCCTTTCGTATCACTTGAAACCTCAGAACTGTTATAACATAAAATTATGTGATTTTTAATGAGTACAATGTTAAATGCGCTTGAAAAAGTCTAGTTTATAATATTTTCATGTCAATTTCTCAAATTTATATTGGAAAAAAACCCCTTTGTCTCGCATAAAATGATGTAATTTTTAATGAGTACGATTTGAAATGCTTCCGAGTTTAAAATGTCAAATTAATCAGATAGGATAAGCCCTCTGATAGACCAGCAATTGAATGAATTAAAAATTTGCCAGGGTCTTCTTTGCGCTCATGATGCCGTTGCGCAAAAAGATTACTACCCAAGGCTACCGGAAATACCACTGGAAGTCGACGAAGACGAGGAAACGGTGAAAATTGTGCAGCTAGTCAAATCCAATGAACCCCTGGTACGTCAATTCCATCAGTTGATGCTTAGGAAAATGTGTTGCGCTATTTCCGTGGAAAAGCGTGCTTATCAATTAATTATCTAATTAACTCAAATTCACGAACGATTAGCCTGTGTGGAGTGGTACTTATACTTAAGATTTAGCAGAATTTTCATTTTATTTTACTGTGTCACTTGAACTTGCATGTGAAATATCAAGTGGCCTTAAGCACCATTTTGTCATGTAGACATGTTTAGTGTAAAAATTTTCCCGTCTAGTCCAGGGCTAGTCATATACTATCTATAATGGAGTAAACCCCTTTACAAACAGAAACTCAAAATCAAATAGCTTTACAGTCTCTGAAAAGGAGAGTGTCAGGCATTGTCTTTTTTGTGTGGATTCACAATTTTGGCCAGTTTCGAGAAAAACGACTTTAAAGTTTTCAGCGCCATTCTTATGGACTAGAAAAATATATCTTCCAACTGGTCGAGTACAGACTGGAAGAATTTACTGCTCCCTGTTCAAAGCCCTCTTTGAGCACGTATTTCAGATCTAATGTGCTGTCTCGAATATAAATATTTTATTCCCGTGCATACCATAAAATTTTTATGAGATGTTTCGGAAACTCCTTCTTTATTAATATAAAGAACAGATCACCCAGTTAAACAGGATAGAAACCTTTTTTTCGAGATCGATCAGACAAGCTCCAAACAAATCGCTTGTCGTTCGAAGTCCGACAGACATCGGACACTTTAATAATCGCGTGTATTCTCGAGTGCTTGTACCTAAAAACAAATTCTGCATCAGGGATTATGTCATTTTCATAGCGATGCCTTTGAATGAATTGATTTAACATGATTTAGAATACAGTGAAACTCTAAGACTTGACCTCTTGATATAGTTCTTCTGAGCATTGTCGTCGCGTCGCAAGCAGGAGTAAAAGAAGGCAGAATATATATTCATATATTATTGCTTACGTAAAAATTATAAAATGGTAATGAGGTCGAAAAAGCACGTTGATAACAAATATTTGATTCGCATGTTAAAAACGAAGAATAAATAAATAAATACTCGCAAATTCACAAAACAAACACACACACACACACATTAATTGATACAATTTCAATACGAGTACTTATCGCTGCTGCTATCATTGGTAAGAATCGATAAAATGGGCGGCCCTGAGAATTAGAACAATGCAGAATTAACATCTGGTTTTGGATCTCGGTTTATTGAAACAACAAAAAGAATCATTATTCTGTCAAATCGAACAAAACGCCACGCTGAAACAGAAGTTAATTTTTAAAAATACAATTATGTGCGAGCACTCCCTCTCAGTTCGCGCAATTTAATAATTTTTTATAACGAAACTTTACTTTTTCTCGTGACAAAATAGGCTCACTGAGCAAAACATGACGCACGAGATCAGCGAAACGCCTCTTAAAACGATGGTTCTTCATCAACTTTACTTTGCGATGTCGTGTGACAAACGCCGCTTTCTCTACTTTGCCGCGCTAAATACTTGCGCTGATATGCGCAAGAGGGTTTTAAAAGCATCGCCCATTTGCCGCGATCATTAAAAATGTGTATTTTTATTACAGTCCACATAAAGAGAACTTTGCGCCTATTTAATTTGAACTTACTTAATTCGGCCTAAGTACACGTTTTCCGGTAATTCCTAGTGAAAATGTCTCGCACAAACAATGATGATCACTCATGATGTCACTGAATCGAAGATTTCAGTATTTGTTTAAAATTGTTACCTAGTCTTTTTATATAACGGGGAAAAGGAAGGAATTATTTATGATTTGGGCTTCTTTAAGAATGCTATAAGGCATTGAGGCAGACTATACAGCTTTACAATTTTCTGGGGTTAATAATAACCTCATGTGGAACTTTGTGAATTTTTCACTGTTAAGAGATAGATTTGGATTCACCATCTCGACGAATTCAGTATCTTTGCTAACTTCACGGACGTGTGGTGTAGTTAAACGTTCTTCAACGCTTTCGTCCACTTCAAAATAACCTAGAAGCTGAATTGTTATCTTTCTCTTTATCTCGAGATCTCTTAGCTCATGTGGCTTCAGATTTCTGATCAGACGTTTGACGAACAGAAAAGCTTCTGCGTTTTTCTTATCTCTCACTTTATCATACATTATGCTATGTCAATTAAAAATATACAAAGATATTTGTTTGCGAAGGATAAAACGGCTTTTCCCAAGTCCTTCCAGTACCGATTGAGAAACCTAATAAGTTCTTATCCAATAAAAAAATCCTAACTAAATTAAAAAGTCTATTATCTACCGATTTATACGAAAAAGACAAGATTCAAAATTTAAACATCTGAATGCCAAACACTGAAAAACATGAATATTATTCTTATACATATATGTAAATATTGTACAATAACTTCCGGTTCTCGCTCAACATTTGTAGATTGGCGTAATCCTGTAATTCTTAATCATGCAAATAAAATGATTGAAGGATTCTCGAAAAATGATTTGAACGCAAGCATTCCGCGAATTAACCCATAAATAACCGCTTTTTATTGGCAGAAAACATCACATTCGCAAATTTGGCAAAATGTCGAAAGAAAACCTAAACTTCACAAAAGAGCCACACCAAGCGACGCGAAAAGATAAAAAAGCAAACATTTTGTTTAAATGATTAGGAAAAGACCGCTCAAAGCGATAATACCAAAATAAACCATTATAAAATTACTATGGCTGCCCGACAGCCCCGCGTGAGTACAATCGCCATGTGGCTGCTATTTCCCGTACGCACACTCACGTTCCTGTTAGGCTCTTCTAGGGACGTCGCCATCGACTCTCAGAGGTCGCAATTCGAGGCGGACGTACCCTAACTTTATGGTATCGTTTCTAACATGGTGAACGATTGGTGAAATCCGATTCGCTGCCTTAAAATCTCTGGGGGACCCCGCGCCGTCTCCTCGGTCCCTACGTTCATCGGTGCTCGTTCCAGAGGGACCTCGTCCTCCAGATACCAGGGCACCGCCTGGTTACCCGCCTGTCGCGCAAAGTAACGTCTCATATGCTCGCGTAGATGCTCGTCCACTCGGCAAGTGGGCACATTACTCACTCAAGTTGTGAAACACAACAGGTATCTTCTTTGCGTCTTAGTAAGCAAGGTTGCATTGTTCATGCGCAGGGTGACGATGTACACCAGTGAGATGACAGTGGTCTCGAACCATTTTCATTTGTGGATATATTTCTTTTTTACAGATTTGTAACACTGTGGCTTCTACAAAGTCTTCCTTTTGTTCTGTTGTCAGTGGTTTCATGGGAACAGGCGTGTTGAGTATATTTTCGCAATTGTTGTCCAATCTCCAACAATTCGAGTGCAACCCATGTTGTCGGTTCCACTTCTATGTTTGACTGTTGAATTTGAGCGCCATCAGTCGATTGAAGAAGAGATTTACAGCCAGCGTAAATGATAAATGGTACTTCTTCCTTGTATTTGAAGTTTTCAAATTCAATAATGTTCTGACCTGGTTTTGGTAGCACTACTTTGCAGTCATTCATGTTCTTGCAGCCTTCAAGATGGTGAACTAGCTTTTCCATACTCGAAAAGTAGTGCAAGCAGCGATCGCAGATATATTTGCTTCCGCGTTTCTTAGATAGTTGGTTGCTAACTAAACGTGACAGATCTTTAATCCAAACATAGTGGAAGTTCAAAGATGGTTGTCTCATGCTTTGAGCATTAATATCTGCTTCATCGCTGCTATCCTTGTTGATGTAATTGTCCTCTTCTTCAACACGAAGAAGGTTTACGTGTTGGTATTTCTTGAGTGATGTCATGTGAAGAGGAACGACAGAGAATTTTTGCTTTTTCTTGATTGGGTCATACACATTTACCGGAATATTATTTTGTCTTTCAAATTTAGCCACATCGTTTAGTGCTACGCGAAACTTTATACAGGAAAAAATTTATTTCTTTATACTGTTGGTAGCTGGATACTCGGTTAGGCAAGTACTGATTTTTGTTAATTGAATGGATGGCTGATAATATGGCCCACTTGATACATTTATTTTTATATATGTTTTCAACTTTCATACAGATAGCGAGACTTTTTAACCTAATTTATTATTAACCTTCGCGTTTACTTCCTCCTGCCTTGACATGATTTGATTATTAAACTTTAATTAAAATACAAAATACGGAAAAAAACCTCATTAATTTTATACTTTGTTATAAATATGCATAACTATTGTGAAAATTAATTAAAATATTATTATTGATCATCCAATAGATTTATACTTAATTGTTATATAGGCCAGGCGGTCCGTAGTTTTGTTTAACAATAATTGCGACTAAAGAAATTATGGTTTTAAAATGTTCTTTGGGTCAATATAAGAAACCGTTTTTGTTATCCCCCTCCCCTGACCTCTGCTTTTACAAAATTTGAAGTACATAAAATTCTCCAGAAAAAAGGTTTTATTGATTTTTTTCATACGACCCATATTTTTCGAATAATAGTCGGGCAAAGTCCAAAAATTTGTAAAAAATGTTGAAAACTTGCACTTTTAGTATTTCTGAATTAACGTTGGATAAATTTATGCACTAATTGTCGGTAAGTTCAATGTTAATAAATAAATAATACATTAACAACTAATTTTTCATTATTTATAAATAATTTTATTGATGGAATAAATGTTTTCATTATATACGGTTTTCACAATTGCGAGCCTATGCATATATGTATTTGAGACCACTTAGTCGAAAAGTTTAGAGAATAGCTTGGTCTTTGGAAGGTAAAAAGTCCAGAATGTCACAGGCGTACCAAAAAATTGAATTAGGATCATTGTAATTCAAAACAAAAACGACGAATACCATTGGCGTAAAAGAGGGCTCACCACTTTCAGCAAGTGTTGACTGCAATGACAAGCGCGTGGCTGTAACAAGAAAAATGTATGTAGAATTATTATGCATTTTAAATATAAAGTAAGGTCAAATTCATACCAATGATACCTTCTGGTTTGAATGATTCAATGGAAAGTCTCCTTCGTATGTTTATTGTTGGCCTTGAGAAGGGCCGTTGGTTTATAAGGATTCCTAGAACTCAGCAGTTCTTTCGAACAGTGTGTTTTTCTCTTGTGAGCGGTTCCGAGAAGACATAGCCTTGCTTCTTTAGTAGCCCAGCATTCAGGTCGCGCATACTCTGGGGAGTGCATTGACGACTACTGACTATAACCCTTGGCTCTGGAAGAACTTCCAGAGGATGAAGTTCCTCTTTTCCCGAAGTCTGACCACAGTGCGTCTTTCAAAGTGGCTTGGATACCGGAATCAAACCTTTAGTTGGCTGGTTCATAAAATTGGTCGTTTGGACACTTCGTCCGGTTCAAATAATCTCAAGTTCTCGGCAACTCCGAGGACTATGCGTCAAAAGTGATTCGTTCGTTCTCTGATGGCTACCACCTCCGGATGCTCCTTGTAGATTTTTACTTCCTCCAAAGGCTTCCTCGTGGAAGGATTGATTCCGTCCGGAATTTGTTCCGGATTCCAAAGAATCGCCAGATCCGTGTCTAAAGTCAGGACCGTGGGTTGATTCTGATTAGCGGCGATCGGTATAAGCGTTTTTTGAGCCAGCGATTGTCCAGCTTTTTTGGCTCTACGTTTCCGTATGACGCGTCTCGGGCTGACGCCGGGTACTGGCGGCTGTTGGCACTGACCGAGAGGAAATAGTGATATCGCCGGTTCGTCGATCCTTTTCACCTCCTGGTGATAAGTGGTGTCAGGCCTTATCACCTCCTGGTGATGAGGTTCACCGTCGTATTTCACCTCCTGGTGACGGACGGCGTGTTGCTTCGTTGACACCTTTCGACCGTTTAGATTGGAGACTTTCGGCTCCTGCCGATAGTCGATGACCGCTGCGACCGGCTCTCTTCGTTGACGAGCCGGCGATGGACGTCCCGTCCACTTGCGCCACGTCTTTCTCTTCTTACAGCTTCGCCCCACCATCCAGAGGAATCACTAGGCAGCTATTCTTTCGAACGACCCGGTGAGACTCCTCGTAGGAAGCCAAAGTCATAAGACTCACGAGCAGTCAACTCTTCTCTTCTCTCCTGTTCATTGTCATCCTCATCATCACCGCTTGAGTCAGCTGACTCGCCTTCTGGCTGAAGCCCTTCGTCATCCTCATCTCTCAAAAAGCGCTGTAGTTTGATATCTACTCTGTCGTCAATGTCGCTGGTGTCCTCATCCTCCTTGAATTCGTGCAAGATTGGTCGCGGCAGTTGCCACAAATCGTTGAGCATAGCAGTCCAGCTTTTCTGCAAGTGCAGGCTGCTTTGCAAACTTTGGTGCATTTTTACAAAATTATCTGAAGCAGTTATTGAGGAGTAGGCAAAAATCCTTTATTCTTTGCGAAATTGCTATCCTGTCGATGTTTTATAAGAAGTGTTAAATAGCGGTTGTATATGTCATGGTCCCATTTGATCTCTGCATTTTTTCAAGTTTTTCCTATTATTTCTTGATTTCCACTCGATGCCATTGTTTGTTATATTTCTATACTGTATTACTTATAAATTTTGAAAAAGTTAAACCAAAAATTACAAAAAAAATACTGACATCTTTGACTGTAAATTATTTAACTAGGGGTTTCTTCAACAGTAGATAGGGTAAGCATGGTCTGGCTAATAGATTTTCTTACCGACATTACCGACGACGTAGAAACTAAATCTTTATGCTGATAACAATGAAGAAAACGTCCGATATAAGATTGGCAGACTTTGTTTTTTATAAAATCTAATGCATTGTTTAGACATTCCATAAATATGCGTCACTCCTCTGCAATCACACCTCTTTGACAGTTTGTAATAACAAATTCATTGGAATTTATCCATTTGATTTTTACCGACAGGAAGCTTGCATCATATTTTTTACATAATTTTTTGGAGGGAGCGTAAGACATATGTTTTGATGGTTTTTGTTTTTATAAACAACAGGATTGCTTAAACATTCCATAACTATGCGTCACTCAGTTTTGCCCATTTCTTTGATACAATTAATGGGACTCTTCCATTGATGTATACTGCCAAACGGTTTCTATGGAGATAATCTCACATTTTTCATGAAGAATTTTTACAAATACGTCATACGTTGAGCATCCTCAAGAAAAGGAATGGGATAGCATATAAGGAGATCTGCAACTAATTTTTTCTCAGTCCAGTTTCCACCTTAGTGTGTTATGTTAAATCGTGAAGAACTAAAACTGTTAAAGTGTCGAATAAATACTCATCTAAATGACATTCAAGAATTTAAGAAATTAATTGAAGCAAGATCGCGAAATACTAAAAAGGGCGTGATTGTTCGAGATCTAATAAGAAATTTGAACTATTTGAGTTTACTTGAAAAAAATGAATTTTAAAATTTTAAACAGACTTGGATGTAGAGAAGATCTTCTACCAGTGAAGAAGCTGAATGATCTGGAGAAAAATAAGTTATATGATATTACGGGTGTGAGGAAGGTAAATACGAAATAGAATTTTTTAGAGCATCAATTATCATATTATTGTTAACTACTTCGGTTTGCAGTGAGGCAACAACATCATAGAGTATCTTAATTTCTCCTTGAATCATATGCTGCACCAGATCCAAATTTACGGCATCATTTGGATCTTGAGCTTCAGCTACATTACACAGCCTTTTGTTTTACATATTACAATTTCCATCTCATGTTACTAGAAATCCAATACCTGGAATACTACGAGTTGCGATCTCAGCCTGATTAAGCTGACGTCCGAATACATCAATACTCATTTTGAGAATGACGAAATTGGTCAGGAACATTATTAATAAATGATGTTTGCTTCACGCAATTCTTGACATTATTTCATTTATATGGCTAGGATTACCAGCTGCTCGGGATGCTAAAAGCAAACGTAAGCGATTCACTAATTCATTTGGGTCATCCCAGTAAATATAATCCATTTTATTACGCTCTTCACTTATCATATACTTCGGCAATAAACCTTGACCTAACAAAATACGCTTCTCGCTTCTTTTTAGTGGACTTTGGAGACGAACAGGCATTACTTTTGCAATAAAGTATTAAAATTTTAAACTATCATTACGACGAGCAGCTTTATGAGCTTTACAAAATTTCTCGTTAGCATTTGTTGAGAGATTAATATCTCTATAATTCGCAAAGTCATTGGTACTTATAAAAATTTCCTCAGGCACCTTTTTAATCAGAAGTTCAAGCAAACCCTTTGTTGCAGTATACACTTTATCCCCTATAATAATATCTTTTTCATTAAAATTAATTGATTTATCGCCAATCATCCAATTATTTCTTTTTAATCATTTTCTTACGCCATATGTCATATCCATATCTTTTTTTCTATCATCTAACATTTCGAGATAACTTCTTACTATATTATCTTGCAAAGTAGTCATTATTCTTGCATCGTCACCATCATTATCTTCATCTTCAGAAACTGTCTTAAATGACATGTCATTTTCATCATCTTTTTCCCAGATACTTCACTGTCTTCAAAGTTTTCAAAAGTTTAATTTTCTTCAAAATTATCCTCAGGTTCCTTTTTAGCCTCAATTTTAGTAGAATTCATGTGCTTAGCAGTTTGAAATCCAGCAACTAATTTTTTAATTGAAGTCACTATAGGTTTTAAGGTATCACTTAATGTTTGTTCAACTGTCTCCATACCAAATTTTATTAGTTTATCTTTTTACGAATCGCTTCGCTTGCTTTAGCAATTTCATGTAGAATATCCTTCTGCTCATTCAAATTTCCAATGCGCGAAGACATGTTGTTGGAGCAAAGTCTAAAAAGATACTGCAAGTATATGCAAAAAGTTAACCTTTTTATTTAACCGCCTGAATTTATAAAACAATCAAATACTTTTCTATATCTGCCATCATTTATTTCACTGTCTTCATTAATAACTATAAATCCATATTTTTCATTCTAGCAGGCTGTGCACAATTCCTTAAATTTGGCAAAATGCATATCGGAATTAACATGATTACTATATATATATTGTAACTAGGTTTTCCAAATACCCGTGTGCCTACCACTAACACGGTCTGACCGGGAAAGGGTCAGGTGGCGTAACCTAGCCACAAGACAGCTGACATTTACCTGCTCGTTACGCCTGAATAAACAGAGTCCGTGAACCACACACTTCTGACCCACGAACAATCCTAGAAAATTCCTTTAACTTATTCTACGCCATGTAGGAACCACCCTACCGGAACCTCAACTATGCTGTCCTGGCGTTACCTAGCAGGAATGCTAGCTCCAAATTGACACGAGACACTAAGAAAAAGGGAGGGGTAATTCGCGCGGGCTAGAGAGAGAAAATTACTTAGAACACTCAGTTTTCCAGAAAACAAAACTAAAACCTATTTATTATTATAATCACAAAAGAAGAACAAAGTTTGATTACAATCAAAATCACTGGTGTTGAGAAACTCTTCGGCCCGCCCCTGATCATCGACAAGCTTTTTTGGCTAACTGTGGCAGGCTG
This sequence comes from Belonocnema kinseyi, assembly GCF_010883055.1. Lineage (NCBI taxonomy): Eukaryota > Metazoa > Arthropoda > Insecta > Hymenoptera > Cynipidae > Belonocnema > Belonocnema kinseyi. Next base: position 261,205 of record NC_046663.1, on the reverse strand, counting down.
GGTATCCCCTGTCATTTCCCTGTCAATCTACATACTACTTTGACTGATGGTTGTCAGGCTAGGGATGTCCAGTCAACCCTCTCACAATCTACAGACTATTTTACTATTTGTTGTCAGGCTGGGAGTCCCCAGGCAACCCCCTGACAATCTGCTGACTACTTCGACTAACTGTTACCAGGCTGGGAATGCCAGTCAACCCCCTGACAATCTATAGACACGCGGAGAGAAAACACGTTTTCGGGAACCCGCGCACTAACTGGCGAGGATGCACCGGAGACACCGGCGTCCCCTGCTTCGACCCTCAATTTGCTTGGAGAGGTTAGTTCGGCCCAACTTATCAAAATTGGTCTTTGGGTCGAACGCCTCTCCAAATTTCGAGCCACGCGGTGGTCTCCGTTAAATACACGCCACTTCTCGGTAACACTCGCAACAGATTTTTCTACTTTCCCGAAACCGGGTCGACGCGGGAATGACACTTAAGACGAGTGAGAAAAAGGCCACTTACTTGTCAGTCACCGGGCTGCTGTCATCCAGTCCTTTCCATCCATGTTCCTTAATCGGTTTTATAAAAAATCTGCCGTCCGGTTGGAAATTCGGGGTATGCCGCGTAAGTAGTCCTCAAGCCGACTCTCCGTATCTTTTCTCGCTTTTCTCGTCGTACCGCTGTACTCCGTCGGAGCTTGCCGACCTCCTACGTGGTCTCCTTTGATTGGTTGGTGCCAACGGACGAGCTGGAGTTGCTATTGGCATCAACCGATATTAGGCATTAACCGATATTGATTTACTTAAATGTGCAAAATCTTTAAAAATTTCATATTTTCGTGGAGTTTATATGAGAAATGAAATGCCTAAATGGAGTCCTTATAAACATGAAAAGGCTATGATAAGTCTTGACGATAAAGATGGAAAAGGTTCACACTGGGTTACATATAAAAAATCCGGTAATGAAGTTATTTATTTTGATAGTTTTGGCAAGCTAAGGCCTCCTTCGGATCTCATTCTGTATCTCGGTGTTGGTAGCATAAAATATAATCATGAAATGCATCAGGCTTACAATACATACGTTTGTGGGCATTCCCGTGTGGAAAAATTTCGGGGCGCTGGCCAAGCGCTGGCCAAGCGCTGGCCAGACCGTCTTGTGTCTGGTCAGACGCTGGAGAGACGGTCTAATAGCGCCGCTGGCCAGAAGTGTAACGCCTAAACCATGATATGGACTAGATTAGACGGCGCTGACCAGCCGTTGATCAGCTCGTCCAGAATAGACGAGCTGATCAGACGCTGGCCAGACGTGTAACGCTTTTACCACGCGATGGTCTAGATTGGATCGTACAGAAAGAGGAGGGAAAAAAGTATCAGAACTTCACAGATAGTACACTACCTTTTAAATCAGAATTACAATATGCTCTAAAAAAAATTTCAAGTTACAATATTCAGTAGTTTATTTTTTATGGCAGTTTTCGTCACTGGGGTAAAAACTTATCCCGGTGTGGCAAGTATGTTATTCTATAGATGCGTGTCAAGCAAAGATTAAATTGAAATATTTCAGTTGAAGATTCATCATTTATTCGCTTTTTGTTGAAAATTAATTTAGTTTACTTTAAGTTCAACTATTATATAATAATGATCACAAAATAGCAGGCAATTCACGATATTAGCCCTAAGTACGGCCATCCTACGGATGCCGAGTGATACGCGACAATTAACATAACCTACAAAATCATTGATCGATATCGATCTTATATCAAGTTTTAAATACTATTACATGGATTCTTTCCTTATTGTGTTGGGTAATTTCAGAGCAGGATATTTTGACTGCTGTGTTGATAACAAAATAGCAGACAATTCACGACATTGGTCATAAGTATGGCCATCCTACGGACGCACAGGGATAGGCGACAATTAACACAACATATAGTAACATTTTTCTCATATCATTATTGTCCATCTTCGTTTTTATTAAGAATGTGGCTAGAAATAGATTCGGTACGATGTAAAGACATATATAAAATCTTCCTCTCTCGTTTTTGTAGATTAGGTTGCAATTTGAGAAAGAATCAATTAACCCAGATAACAAAATGCGCGCACAGTGCGAGCGTTATCGCTCGCACGCGTGCGGATTATCCCGCACGCAGCGCCATCACTCGAGGAGACAGATGAGTCTTCATATGCGACGCATATCGCTCGCATGTGTGAAGCTCGCACGCATGACGCTGACATGCGACCTTATTATTGAATGAAAAGAAGAATATTTTCTCATAAAAACATTTTATTTTTATAATTAGAAAGACCCCCCCCCCCCCCCCCCCCCCCCACCAAATGTGCAGAAAATATCCTTTTGTTAAAAATCTGTAATATAATTTTTTTTTGTATTTTTGAACCTACTTAAAATTTGAAAAGAAAAAGTAAGAAAAATTCACAGTTTTTAAACAAGCACTTGTCAAAGTTTCAATTTTTACATGTAGTTTAATAGGAAAATGCTTATTTTAGTGAAATATTTGTATTTCTCCAAAAATCTTTGTTAGATTTGGCTAAAAGTTTAACATTTTGACTATAAGACTTACCGAAACAAGAGTTTTGTACCCGCGAACTAGAAAGATTAACGATTTTTTGGGTATAGAGCATGTTTTGGGGGTATTTTCATACCTTAAACCTCCAAAGGCATGAAAATACAACCAAATCTTTGTTAATCTTTCTAGTTCGTGTGTATGAACCTTTTGTTTCGATAAGTCTCATAGTCAAACTGTGAAACTTTTAGCCAAATCTAACAAAGATTTTTTGAGGAATACAAATATTTCACTAAAATAAGCATTTTCCTATTAAAATACATGTGAAAATTAAAACTTTGACTTTGAAATTTTCAAATTAGTCAGAGAGTTCCTACAGAAATTTTTATAAAATCATAATTGTGAAATCTACGAAGGTTTCTGTAATCGTTTAGTACAAAAACAGAAACCTTCGTAGATTTCACAATTACTATTTTATAACAATTTTTGTAGGCACTTTTTTACTCCATTTTTGCAGCTCAAATCCTTCTGATTAATTAAAAAAATTTTCAATTTTTTTTGGAAAATCTAAATTTTGAATTTTGGAAAAAGCGTTCCCACAATTATTTTAAAGTTTTACTACAAAAGAATGTATATTATGATAGAATAATATTCGGCAAAAACATTTCTTGCAATATGTTTTTTAATTAAAATTGGTTGAGGCTCACCGTGCTCTATTACATTTTTTAAATTATATTTTTCAAAGTAGTTTGTCATATTTATGTTTAATAATTTGATTTAACAAGTCCTCCTCGTTTCCATCCAAAGCCCTTTGATTTTTGAGAAGAACCTTCTTCAAATTCCTATAGCGCTGCTTCGTTGTTCTTAGAACCTCCAGCATTTCACTCTTAAAGTGTGCTCGGTCATCTGGCCCATTGAACTGGGAACACCTTTGAGCTGCCTCTGAAAAATAAATTGAAGAATTATTGAAATTTTATTTGCATACTATAAATTATTTCATAAAATTTAGTAATTTATAAATTATACTTACGATACAAAATGTCTGACACCCTGGTGTCACCAAATATTTAACTGTTTTCGCCCCCAACCCAGGTAAATTGACAAACCAATTCATCGGTCATCATCTCTTTCAGTCCAAAGTTAAGAAATTCTCTTAACTTGGAACCACCTGACTGAACCAAATGTCTGCACTGTAACAAAATTATTGTTAAGATTTTGAAGTAGTTTTGGATTAAATGTAATTTTAAATGATGATTAAGGGTACATAACATGATAAATAAATTTCCTGCAAAAAATTAGTCGGGAAATTTAACTTTAAATAACTGTCTAAAAGAT
>NC_046663.1:254586-257266 GCF_010883055.1 Belonocnema kinseyi | reverse complement strand
TACCCTCGAAAATTGATAGTACTTGTTTTTGAATCTATAACAGTCTGACCATAAAAAATTCGGAAATCAAAAATGTCACGATTTGCCCCGGTCTCCCCTACACATTAGCAATGAGTCAAATTTCGCCTGATAATTGTACCGTAACGCGACTTCATATAAGTCGCGTTCGGGTATAATTTGTTTTTACTCAAACTGACAGTATCCAAAGTAGAAGTTATATTTTTTATACTTATTTAATTAACTAAATCATATTTTTTTTCGGCTTGAAATCATAGAATTTACAAACGCGGTAACGCATATTAATACCGATATACTTATGGCTATACTTACTTTCAATGCAATATGTAACAGTACAACATTTTTAACCTGTTATTAATTTATGCGAAAATATTTATATTTTAGCAGAGATGAAGGCAATCAATAAATGGTAGGGGACGCTGTTCTTGATGATAGTGGTGGGCACATTGTGGAAAATAAATGCGTATTTTGTCGTTTAGCGCGCAAATATGTTAATAGAAAATTATTAAAACTTAGTATGTCGAATACAAAAGAGTTGAAAGATAAGATCAAACTTAATGCTACACATGCAAAAGATCAGCATATGTTAAATAACATGAATGATTTACAGGACGGCGATCCTGTTTATTATGATAAGGCATGCCAAATGAAATATTATAGAAATTTTTCTCTTGCATATCAAAGAGTGGAAAACAGTGAATGGCATGCAAGTAGAAATATTTATGAAAGAGTTTTAGATGAAATTTATCTACTAGTTTCGGAAACCGTTATTAAAAAAAGGGGAATACTTTTATTTCAATTTGTTTATGATTGTGCTCGATCTTTGCTCGAAAAAGAATACAATGCTGCTTTTGGAACGTTTGACTCTACTTTTAACCCGTCCAAGTTGTTGGGTAAATTAGTGGCACATTTCCAATCAGAAATGCAAATTATCACTAAGGATAAAATGAAAATTATTGCAAGTGCAGATAGACTTGACGTATCACATTCACAAGTGAACGAATTACTTGAAAGAGAACGTATTTTACAAGTTGGTTTACTAGTAAGAAAAGAAATTTATTCCATTAAAAAGAAACCCCTTCCAGCGAATCTAACTGCTACAGACGTTATTAATGGAGAATGTCCTGTCATCCCGCCTAAATTGCATCAGGTAGTGCAAGCAGTCATTTGCGGCAACGATCCCAGATCCGTGAAAAGCGAAGGAATTAGAAACGGAAGCCACATATACATCGACCAGCAGGTCCGTTCTTTGTCCGGATGATATCGAATTATCGCCCGAATTTTTCACCGGATTAGCGTTTAATAATTTCGATCGGTTTACTGAAACCAGCAGTGGCAAAGATACGTTACATGATACTGTTGAATTCATTAACCCCCTTGCTGAGTTATCGTTAGCCCTTTTTGTTTTATTTTGGTTATCCCCTCTTGAAATGGTAGACATCCAATATGACTACCCCCTCAGAGTTCCGTTTGCCCCTTGTTACCCATTATACTAATTTTGTGCCCCTTCCAGACTACCCTTATTAGTCAGTCGTACCTTTACACATTTTCGTTAAGAGTACGACTTAGACTTAACCTCCTAAAATGTACGCTGAGAGGTTATGTTAGTTTTTTTTGTAGTTTATTAACATGTACTTCATTGTAAAGTCGTGGAGAAATGCCAACGATAATGAGCCTAATCTATTATAGATTAGTTAGTTTAGGTTATGTATACAATTGTATTTAGATCATTTTTCTTGAGAGTTATAATGTGCTTTGAAAACTTTATGGTATAGTGGAATAGGGTTGTCACCTAACAAACAAGATAATGTATCACCAGGAGCATTAATGTATATTTAAGGTTAATAAACCACTTGTTATTTGTAATATTGAGATTTTAGCTGAACTTGTTTTATTTGGATTTAGGGATTTCTTTCAATTTCTTTTACCATCGACCACCCCCCTCTACCATAAACTGAGTAGACGGGGCTGAGCTAGCATCTTTTGTTCCGGTATACTATGTCTAAAAGGGATTAAGTTGTGATATTGGTCTTTGTTGCCAAATTTTGCGCTTATTGAGTTATGTTTTAGAATTTTATTGCGTTTGATATTTTGCAGTAGAATATTGTTAGTTGAGACTTTTTTGATGTTTTGAGTGGCTGTGGAAAGCCTGGCGCCCAACCTAACTTTAGAGAATTAGTTCTTGAATTTTAGTGTCCGGAAGATATAGTACCGAAGGTAGGTGTTGATTTTGTTTTTGTAAATAAAATAACATTCTCACTTTAAAAGAAAATCAATTAAAAAGAAAAAGTTAATTTTCTATGAAAATACTTAAATTTTCTACAAAGCAGTTAAATTATCAACCAAATAGTTTCATGTTTAGCTAAGAAACTGAAATTTCTACTAAACCAAAGGGATTTTTAATTCAAAGAAACAAATTTTCAACAACAAAAATAGTTGAGTTTTCATCCAAAAAAGATTTCGACTTAAATTATCAAAAACCAAAACATGAATTTGAAACAAAAAGTAAATTTTCAACTAAAAAGGACGAATTTTTAACATAATTGTTGAATTTTCAATCACAGTTAAATTTTTATCCAATAAAGGTTCAATTTCTACTAAAGCAGATGAGTTTTAAAATCAAAAAGACAAATTTTCACAAAAATAGTTGAACTTTCATCCC
>NC_046663.1:253335-254486 GCF_010883055.1 Belonocnema kinseyi | reverse complement strand
AGTTTTAGGACTAGAATAATGTACTTCTTTTTTCTTAATATAAGCTATACCCCCTACTTTTGTTGTACAAAAGTAGCAATCGTTTTCATTTTCTGGTTCTTTGCATTTTGTTGGTGCAATGAATTTCAGGGACGTCTTGTCCTGATTTTTAGTAACTCGACTTATCATTATATGACACGAGTTACATACAAAGTCCAACATTTGTCTTGCTGTGAAATCTCAATGTCAAAACATACTTTATACAAATCATTTATTGTTTCTGTTATTTTTCTTTTGTTTTTCGACCCAACAAATTTTGCACATAATAACAAAAGTTATCAGGATTACCAGTGCATTCATGATTGCATCTGTTACCAGAAGTGCCAGTGGAGTTAAATGAAGATGAGGAATTGTGATGTGCCATAAATTATATCTCAAACCCACACGCTAAGAATCCTGTCCCGATAATTATGCAAATTCCCGAATTTTTTTTGTAAATCAAAGAGCTAAGCGTTCTTACGTGTTCAATGTGCTCAAAAATTTTTTTTTAAACCAATTCATTCATTTTCGATCCAATGCTAAGACTTTAAAGTTGGGCATGAAAAAAAGACGTCCAAAATCCATATTCTTCCTTTAATATTTTTTGTTGACGAACTTTTTTTAATCATTAACTCGACAAAGCTTATTTCATTGCTAAAACCATAGGTAATATTTGTCTTCATGGAAATCGCCTAATTGTGCGATTTTTTCTATTCAAACTATTATTTAAAAACCAGCGGGCTCTATCATTTACAGATCGATACCAATGCGTGTAAGATTTTTAAAATATATTTAAAAAATGTAGTTTAATTTTCACAAACCTGTCTTCAGTTTCATCATCAACATCTGGTTCTTCATCCAGAGATTTTTGCTGGGAAATATTTCTGAAAAAAATGAAAACAAATATTACAACGTAATCGAAAACGAATAAAAAATTTTTTGTTAATAAGAAAAGCAACGCACTTTTCTGCTACTTCATTATTTGCACCTTGTTGCACATCAACATCCATTTGAATCTGCTGCGGAATATTTCTAAAGAAGAAAATCAATTTTGAAACTCTCTTGATTATTCGCCAATAAATTATTTTAATAGTAACTCGATAAGTAATAAATTACTCATGCAACACGTGTTA
>NC_046663.1:250049-253235 GCF_010883055.1 Belonocnema kinseyi | reverse complement strand
TACAATGTTAAGAAGTGAAAAAAAAAATAATGGGGTCAGCCAACCACCACGTCCTCGTCGTTGATCCTGGGTTAAAAGCTAAGAGTGGTTATTAATAAAAAATTATAGTTTTCCCTCAAAATTTGTAAAAAACGATCAGCTAGGATTTTGATTCCAGGTTTTTTCAATTCTTGAAAGCCTTCCAAACAAATCTACCTAGTCCGTTTTTTTCGGCATGGCCGACCAGCTAAAAGTGTCTTTCAGCTCACCGTGTAATCTTGGTTACCAAATTGTATTCTAAATTGTGCATTTGACTAATAAAAGTAAGTCGAGTACCATTTGGGTAACTCGACTAGTTTTTAAAAACTTATACGTCTATTATTCGGCGTAACATAGTGTTTGACCATTTTTTTTCGTTGACATGATCATTTTGTTTAAACAGACTCGACTTTTTTCCGTGAACCTAATTTTTTTTAAAATTATAATTCTATCGACACTTTCGGTGTGAGTGAGTGAAATTACTGGCAAAATGAATTCAGTGGATTGCAGAAAACTCATTCACATTATTGAGAAATCAAATGAGGAAATAGCAAAAGGTAAGTCGAACATTGAAATAAATATCGAAATTGAAAAGTGGTCTAAATTGGGAGTATCAAATGTACGCTTTCTGAATAAAATTTTAAAATTAAAGAAGGATACTTTATCAGTGGGTGAAAAGAATAAAATAATATCAACTGTGAGCATTTTAAAAAGTATGAATTTGAAACTGAAGCGACTTCAAAAGAAAGGTAAAGGAAATTCAAATAAAAAGAAAAATGTATAGAATGGGAAGATTTAGAATCAGCTTTCGAAAATAGAATAAGAACGGGATCAGTAGTAAATTTAATGCACAAAGATTTAAATGATTTTTTTGAAGATGCAAAGTCATTATTTATTCATCGAGTCAAAAATAGTAAAAAAAGTATGGTAATTTAATATGTAGTGAATGTCGTTCATGCTGCTAAATTTAACGACTTAGAAAACGGGGGTTTAATTGAGGAAATCAAATTTTTTAATACAAAAAATTAAATTATTTTACCTTCAAAAGATCTTACAGGATGGTTTAATGATAAAGTGATTGCTCAGCTCTTAGTAAAAGTTGAAGCATTTCAACAACAAAAATCAAACTGGAGAGTGAAAGAAATTATAAACTTGCTTATAAATATTAATAAGTATGCACCATTTCATGCTGGCCTATCAACTTTTATTCCTTTGTCAGATTTCATTAGAAATAAGAAAGCAGTTGTATATATTATAAATTATGATCCATATTTATGAGTGTACAAAATTTTGAAATACCCGCAATTCATCTGCTTTTAACTGAAAAAATGAAGATATTTATGATGATAATCCAATTATAGAAAAAGATCAAAATTCTCAAGACAATATAAGACAATATGGTGATGCTCTCGCAGGGAAATTTCTTTTTGCTTCAAATTCCAAGCGAATATCTACCGGTCCAAATTTTAATGCTTCGTTTTGTTTTGAAAAGTCAATTACCATCAATGGAGCATATTGCACAAAATCTTTCTTTGATATTAAAGTCTGTGGCTCTTCACCATAGTAGGTTGATTGAAAATTCGCAAACATTTCATACAATAAAGCATACTGATTTTTATCGAAATCTAAATTTAAATTCCCGTATCGATAGCATTGAGAATTTAGAAATAATTTTTTAAATTTCTATATAGCCATATTGGCCATAAAACTATATAGCCATAATTGCGTAGAGTGTAATTTTTTTGGGGTGAAAGTTAAATTAATTAAATTAAAGTTTGCAGGAAAGTCTTGTGTGAAGTCAGATTGACACATGTCTAGGTTTGTATACACACTATTTTTTTTTTATAATTGTTAAGCAATATAATATCTACTTATATGAGATAAGGTTCCCATATAACAATCGTGCGACGCAAACTTCAAGCACGCGTGCGAGTCGCACGATGCGAGTCATAACGCATGCATCCTGCCATCACCAGCCGCAACGCCGTGATCGGTAGAAGCATGCGTGCGCATTTAGTCTCATATCGCCATCACGACGTCCTTCACGTATGACTTCGTATGAGGCTGTCTGCGACGCACGCGTGCATAATTCGTGCAGATAATTAATAAATAATAATTCCATAATAATGATCAAATTAGATCTTAGTTAAACCCTAGATATTGTTTATTTATTAAAATTCAAACATTCCAAATTGCATCACGAGAAAAAAAATAAAAATGCTGATATCAGAAATTTGAAAAGCGCGCTCAGTCGTTTAAAATAATGATGGCCGTTCTCCCCGCCGTTGTCTCGCCATAAACCCACTTCCCACGCTTTCAGTTGACAGCTGAACTTGTTTGAGAGTTTTGCGTCCGAGTCAGTCAGTGTTCCGCGTGTCTTTTTCTTTTTCTGCATCTTGTAATTGCTCATGACCAAAAGATTTTTTGAAATACGAACGAAGGATTTTTTCTTATCATAAAAGACGAAGAAGAAGGATTTTAACTTCTCATCTGCGTGCTGGTAATAAAAACATAACCTTACTTTACGGCTCGCTTCGCTCGATATCTCTTTATCTCGCGCTTCACCCTCTCTAACGTATTCGGTGTGGCTACGTCGTCAGATACGTCTAGCAAAATTAGCACAGTATATGTTGCTTATTTCTTCTGATGGAATTAATATGCATGAGAGAGGGAGGAAGACTGGCAAAATAAGAAGAGTAGGCTATTTCACCAGACAGGCAGGGAATATACTTTTGCAATAAACTTATTTAATTGCAACAATTTTTAAATATTAAGTTTTTATATTTATAACCTTGAACCTGTCTCTAACGTTATAACTGGTTATAACCTGAAATTTGATGTTTCAAAGATTGTAGCGTAAAAATTCAAGCTGCATATAAGGAAATAAATAATAATACTAAAGATTAATGTAAAAACTGAGTTTTATAGCAATTAAGAATTACGTGAATAATAATTTTCAAAAAAACAATGTTCGTAAATTAGGTTAATATCTCGATTAATAATATGTGTACATGAGCAAAAAACCTGGAAATATCCAAAACCATTTGGGTAAGTTTCCCAAATGAAGATTTTTTATTATCTTACTCTTACTTATATTGTATACTTATTTTTATTGTAATAATTATCCTTCCAAAAGATATAAGTATAAGTCTAAGAAATTAATTTAAT
>NC_046663.1:241599-249949 GCF_010883055.1 Belonocnema kinseyi | reverse complement strand
TTTTGTAAAAATTTATTGTTTTGTTAGAATTTATTTGTTTTTAATTTAAAATTAAAATCTTTTTTTGGTTGAAAATTAATTTTTTTAACTAAAAATTTAACTGTTCCATTTTTTTTATTGTAAATGTATCTTTTTTAACAATTTTCCGCTGTTGGTATAAAATTAACCTTCTTGGCTGAAAAGTCTTTTTTGTTGTTGAAAATTCAACTGTTTGCTTGAAACTTAATCTAATTTTCTGAAAATTAATTAATCTTCTTAAAATTCACAGTTTTGGTAGAATTTATCTGTTTTTCATTTAAAATTAAAATCTTTTTTTTTTTGGTTGAGAATTAATTTTTTTACCTAAAAATTGTCCAGCTTCGTTCTTTATTGTAAATTTATCTGTTTTAAAAATTTTCCTTTGTTGGAATAAAATTAATCTTCTTGGCTGAGAAATATATTTTGTTGTGGTTGAAAATTCAATTGTTTGGTTGAAACTTAATCTTTTTTCAGTTGAAAATTAATTTTTTATAAATAAAAAATTAACTGTTCCATTTTTCATTGTAAATTTATCTTTTTTAACAATTCTTCTATTTTTATATAAAAAAGTAATCTTCTTAGCTGAAAATTCTTTTTTTGTTGTTGAAAATTCAACTGTTTGCTTGAAATTTAATCCAATTTGCTGAAAATTAATTAATTTTCTTAAAATTCATATTTTTGGTAGAATTTATCTGTTTTTAATTTAAAATAAAAATATTTTGTTTGGTTGAAAATTAATTTTTTTTTATTCGTCTCTTTGGTATAAAATTAATCTTCTTGACTAAAAATGAATTTTGTTTTCGTTGAAAATTCAAATGTTTACTTCAAATTTAATCTACTTGTTTGAAATTGAACAATTTTCTGGAAATTAATCTTTTTGGTAAAATTTATCTGTTTTTCATTCAAAATTAAAATCTTTTTTTGGTTGAAGTACCAGTTTGTTGACAATTCATCTATTTTGGTTAAAAATAAATTTCTTTCGATAAAATTCAACAATTTTGTTTTTAAAAAAAAAGTCTTTTTTGTTTAAGGTTCATCATTTCTGTTAAAAATTCATTTCTTGGGTTGAAAATTTAACTATTTATTGAAAATTCGTGAAAATTATTGTACTTTATTATTTTTAATGCCTTTTTTGGTAGTAAGTTAATCTTTTTATTTGAAACATAATTTTAATGGGATGAAGATTCATAATTTTAGTTGAAAATTTAACTATTTTGTTGAAAAGGAGTTTTTTTGCTATAAAATTAAACGATTTTGTTCAAAATTATACTTTTTGGTTGAGGATTTTTTTTAATTCATCGTTTTTGGTTAAATTCGAATGTTTTTTATTTAAAAATAATAATATTTTTGCTCGAAATATCACTATTTTATCACTATTTTTGTTGTTGTTGTTGTTTAAAAATTAATTTCTTTGTAGAAAATTTAAAAATTTGGTTAAAAAGTTATTTTTTCTTTAAGATTCATTATTTCAGTTGAAAATTCCTTCTCTTTTGGTTGAAAATTAATTTGTTAACTAAAAATTGAACTATGCAATATTTGGTGGAAAATTGATATTTATTATATAAGAATTCAACTATTCGGTTAATAATTAATATATTTTATTTATTTAAATGTCTTTTTTTGTTAGTAATTTAACCTTTTTATTTGAAATATAATTTTTTTTTGTTTTAGGAAGCATAATTTTAGTTGAAAATTTAACTATTGTGTTGAACATTCTTTTTTTTTTTTAGTAAATTTTTATTTGAGGATATAATTATTTAATTTTTTGTTGAAAAATTATATTTTTGAGTTAGCAATTAACTTAAACAATTCATTTTGTTATTGAAAAGTAAATTGTTTAGTTCAAACATAATCTATTTTAGAATATAAACAATAAGCTTAATTTTCAAACATAATGATTAATTTTGTACAAAAAATAAAATTTTTCATAAAAATACATAAATTTTAACAAAATAGTTGAATTTTGAACTGGAAAAAAACATCAATTTTTAACAGATAATGAAACTGTCACATTCTTCGTAAAAAAATTAATTTTGACCTTAACTGATGAATTTTAAACTACAATGATTAATCTCCAACTAAAATAGTTGAACTTTCAACAACAAAAAAATGATAATTTTTACTAAAAAAGATAAATTGTCAACCGAAACTCAAATAATAAAGTTTTAAGTTAAGAAAATCAATTTTCAACCAAAAAAGAAACAAATTTTGAAATCGGAAAGGTCAATTTTCTACCCAAAAATTAAACGATTAAATTTTCAGTTGAAAAAAGTAATTGATGAATGATGAAACTTAAAAAAAAATAATGAATTTTTAACAAAAGAATTATTGAAAAAACTACTTTAAGTATTTTCTTTTTTTTTTCTTTTTTAATTGGAAGAGGGAACATTAAAATTGTGACGAATTTCTACCAAAAAATATGAATATTCAACTACAAAAGATAATTTTTTAACTAAATATTTTTAATAATTAAAATAATTTTTTTTGCGGAAAATTCAAATATTTTATTGAAAATTTGTTTCTTTTTTGTTTGAAAATTCTTTCTCGTGTTTCAAACTGAAAATGTAACTATTATTCCAGTTGAACATGCCATAATTTTAGACAAAAATTTAACTCTTTGGTTAAACATTCATTTTTGACTAAAAACTTAATTGTTCAAACTGTTCAAATTGTTAAAAAAATTAAGTTTTTATTCAAAAATGAATGTTTAACCAAAGAGTTTAATTTTTATCTAAAATTATGGCATGTTCAACTAGAATAATAGTTACATTTTCCGTTTAAAACACGAGAAATAATTTTCAACAAAAAAAAAACAAATTTTCAATAAAATAGTTCAATTTTCGGCAAAAAATTTATTTTCATCCAAAGAAAAAAAAGGTTTTCCATCAAATAGCACATATTTTAACCTAGGAAATGAATTCTTAATTAAAATGATGAATTTTGTTTCAACAGAAGAGTTTAAATTTCAACCAAGTTATTTTATTTCCAACCAAAAAAATGAATTTTCAACTAAAATTTTTAATATTTTACTGTAATACTTCAAATTTCAACGGAAAAGTAGAATTTTTAAAGAATTAAATTACCTTTCAAAGAAAAAAATCACTTTCTACCAAAAAAGTTTATTTTTTACCGAAATAAGTAAATTTTAAATTAAAAAAGACAAATTTTCAACCAAATTGTTGTATTTTGAACAATAAAAGATAAATTTTCATCAAAAATAATGAATCTTCAACGGGAATAGTGAAATTTTAAAACAAATAAATTTATAACTAAAATAGTGATTATTTAACTGAAATAATTGAATTTTTAATAAAAAAGAATAATTTTCGAACCAAAAAAAAATTAATTTTCCAGACAAAAATACAATTTTTTAACAAAATACATCAATTATAACGAAATAGTTGAATTTCTAATGAAATGAGACAAATTTTCATCCAAATAATTAAATTCTTAACTAAAAAAAAATCAATTTTCAACAGAAAATATTTTTTTTTAATATTTAATTTTCTACTTAACTCATGATTTTTCAATTAAAATTATGAATATTTAATTGAAATAGTGGAACTTTCAACCGAAAAAATAATAATTTTTACAAAAAATATAAATTGTGAATCAAAACTAAAATAATTAAGTTTTAAGTTACAAAAATCAGTTTTCAAATAAAGAAGAAACAAATTTTCAATAAAATAGTTAAATTTTCGGTAAAAAAATCCTTTTCGTAAAAAAAAAATTAAAAAACAGTTTTCAAATAGCTCATTATTCAAACAAAGAAATAAATCTTTAATTAAAATAATGCATCTTCAATAAAAAATAATAATTTTCAACAATAGTTTATTTTTTAACTAAATAACTTTATTTCCAACTAAAAAGATGAGTTCTCAACTAAAAAAATAGAATTTTTAAACAAGGAGATTAACTTGCAAAGAAATAAAATAATTTACTACCAAAAAAGTCAATTTTTTAAATAAATACTTTGAATTTTATACAAAAAAGCTTAATTTTCAAACTTAAAAATTAATTTCCAACATAAAAATGGGAATTTTTTGAAAGTACTTACATTTTCAAACAACTAATTTAATTTCTAAATAAACAACAATATGAATTTTCAAGAAAATAGTTGAATTTTCATTCAAAAAAAGATAAATTTTTAACCAAACATAGAATAGTTAAATTTTTTGTTACATATCTAATGTTTAATAAAAAAGCGGATTTTCAGAAAAATAGTTAAATTTTCTACTGGAATACTTGACTGTTTAACTGAAAAACAAGAATATTTTAAAAAGAAGATTAACTTACAAAAAAATATAAGTTTCTACCAAAAAAGTCGAGCAACTAAATACGTGAATTTTTAACGAAATAAATTAATTTTCAATTAAAAAAGACAAATTTTCATCCAAACTAAAGAATTTTTAATTAAATTGGTGAATCTTCAATTGGAATGGTTTAATTTTATACAAAAAAGATGAATATTTAACCATAAAAATTAATTTTCCACATAAAAAGGCGAATTTTTCACAAATTTTCAAACAACTAGTTTAATTTCTAAATTAAAAATATTAATTTTCAACCAAATAGTTGTATTTTGAATGTGAAAAGATTGATTTTTATGCAAATTATTTACATTTTAACTAAAATTATTCATCTTCAACTGGAATAGTGAAATTTTAAAGAAAACCGATGAATTTTTAATTAAAATACTTGAGCTTGTAACCGATCAAAGGAGACAAATTTTCAACCAAATAGTTAAATTTTTAACTAGAAAAAAAAGCAATTTTCACCTTAAATAGTTGAAATTTCAATTTAAAGAATAATAATTTTTACTAAAAAATATAAATTTTCGGTTAAAAAATTCATGATGAATTTACAATGTTAAAGAACGTATTTTCTGTACAAAAAGACGTATTTTCAACTAATAATATCAACAACAACAAAATCATTTTTTCAACCAAAAAGTAAACAAATTTTTAATAAAATATTACAATTTTTGGCAAAAAAAATTACACCAAAGACATTTATTTTTAATGAAAATGATGAATCTTCAATGAAAAAAAAAAAATTTTCAATAAGAGTATATTTTTCAACTAAGTAAATTTATTTGTAACCAATAAAAAGAATGTTCAACTAAAATGATAAATATTTAACTGGAATATTTCAATTTTTAACCGAAAAGAAGATTTTTTAAACAAGAAGATTAAGTTTCAAAGAAAAAGATAATTTTCTACTAAAAAAAAATCTATTTTTTAACAAAATACTTCAATTTTCAACTAAAAAAAGATAAATTTTCATCTAAACTATTGTATTTTTAACAAGAAAAGATAATTTTTTTATCCAAACTAATGACTTTTTAACTAAAATGATGAATCTCCAATCGTTGAATTTTATAAAAAAAAAGAGATGAATTTTTAACCATAAAAATTAATTATCTGCATTAAAAGGAGAATTTTTTAGAAAGTAAATAAATTTTCAAATAACTAATTTAATTTATAAATAAATAAAAATGCAAAAAACTATTTTTTCGGTTTTTCCTGATTCGCAACATTTTTTATGGCCACTAAAATTAAAAAATTAAAACTCTAAAGATAGAATTTTTTTCATAAGAAGTAATAAAAAATAAACTACAAATTAAAGCACATAAAGTGGAACTCGTGAATTTTAAACTTTTGTAATTTAAGTTTAAAAGTTTTTTAATTCAAAAATTGTGTATTCAAATTCTCAATAATTTAGGCGTATAAAATTAAAGGTACTAATACTTTTTAATTGAACGATTATAAATTCAATGCAGATAAACCTCAAAATTTAGAATTTTTAACTTTTATAAATTAAGGAGTTTAAACAATCAAACAAAAATTGTAAAAATTAAGTCCACGTTAGCATTTTCAGTGTTCTAAAATAAAGAATAAATCTAAAAGTTGTTTTAAATTTATTTAAATTTAAAATTATTTTTGAAATTTTTTTAGGACTTCTAAATATCTTTTGAAATGAATCGAATTTTTCCTTAAATTATTAGAAAATCTTGAAATTTAAAAGAAAATCTTCCAGATTCTTTTTTAACAATTTTCGAAATCTTTTAAAATCTTTTTGAGTGTTTTCTTAAAATAATTTTCCAAAATGAAAAATTATTTTCAACTTTCCTGATTAAAAAAAAGTTTTTATTCTTTGGGAGCTTTTCACAATTCTTAAAAAGTTTATAAATTTTTCATTTTTTTATTTGAAATTTGAAAAAATCTACATTTTGTTTTAAACTAGGTTGTGGTTATTTGCACTGAAATTTCGGTACGAATAGCCGAATTTTTTCGGCACACACTTCATTTATGAATAATATATTATTTCTATAATTTAATTTTTAACAATTTTATTTTTTACCCTGATACAAAAGGTATAAAAAATTAATTTATCTTTTTTAATAATTAAATAAAATTTCTTTTAAAGTTATTTGAAATTATTTCAAGATGAAAATTAATTGTAAATTTTTCTAAAACTGCTAAATATTTCTTAAAATTACTCAAATTTTTTCTACAAGTAATAAGTATTCAATTGTTATTTAAACATAAAATTTAACAATTTCACTTACAAATTAAACATTTTTTTAAAAAATCAATCAAAATTGTAACTTTCGAAATTTTAATGATTCAAGCATTTTTATGTAAAACAATTCAATTTAAGATTGTTTACTTTCAAATTTATGGTTTTAATTCAATCATCTTAAATAAAAATTCAAATATTGCTAAATATTAAATAATTCATCTTTTTCTTAATTAAAAAAATTTTAAACTAAATGGATTAAAACTGGAATATTTTAGACTAAAACAATAATTTATAACAAATACATTACTATGAAGTTATTTTTTAGTTTAAAATATTTGACAAAGTTTAAATCGCAAGTTTCCATTTTTTTAATGACTTTTTGAATTGAAACAGTTTAATTTTTAACGTTGAAATCTGGAAATTATTAACTTTGAACGGATTTCGAATTTTTTTTATCAAATAAATTATTACTCCCTTTTAATACCTAAAGCATAGATTAATTAAAAAAATAATTTATTTATATTTACAGTTGATAAAATAAAATAAATTTATATCAAAAATATTTGAAACCCCGCATTTTAAAATTCTTTAAATTTTAAATAAAAAAATTGGAACGGAAAATTTTTAAAGTAAAAGATTTTCGAATTATGAATTCTAAACTGAATGACGTTATGCTAAAAAAAAATCAAAATTTGATTACTTATTTAAAAAAAAAAAAAACTATTAAAATCGAACTTGGGCATTTTTTTCTTCCCAATATTTGTAAAATTCCCCGTTTTTAAATTAAATTCCCGACCAAGTCGTCCCTCTGAAATAACAGCTATCAAATTACAAACGAAATATTCATATTAAATTTTATTTAAAGATATACAAAATCACCAACTGCATTTAAAAAAAAAAAAACATCCAGAGGCGATAAGAGTCTTCCGTTTTTGTTCGTACATCGACAAGTAAGCAAAAATTACTCGACCACCAGTACTTGCAATCGGTGAAATCAAGACCCGCGTTTTTCTCCTCGAAGCCGGAGTAAGACGCCGTTAATACTTTTGATAAATCTCGCCAAGTAGACAGCCGCTTGAGAGTACGCGACTCGAAAAGAGAGCCCGAAATTTTATGAAAGTTCGTCCGTCGGCGGGCCGCCAACCTCGGAATCGGCAGGTAAACCTAACGCCCCGCCATCCCCGTCAACGTCGTTCCCACCCATTGGAGGCAGAACTTCCGGCTGATGATGATGGACCGGCTCTGCCGAGTGCAAGAGAGCAATTGCATTTATTGGATTTCCACCCGCGTCCAATGCCGGATCTGCCGTCGCCTCAGCCAAATTCGTCACCGATTTCGACTTGACACACTGAAAATCGACATGACGACTCTTGGCCTCCTCCTTCTCCCAAGACATGTGGATGAAGGGCCGCTGGACGTAATTGTAAATCACTTCCTCGCGACCGCCGGCTCTCTTCTTCACCTTCTCCTTGTAAGTTGGATAGCCCTCAATGCCGAGGCGAATTTTCTTCAGGCCTCGCTCCTTCATCACCTGTTTTGCCACGTCTCGGTTTTCTATGTATTTGAAAAATCGGTACATCGCCGTACTATTCACAGCTGCAAAAAGAAACAAAAAGAAAAAAGAAGAGTTATTATTATTATTATTATTATTTATCAGCATTTGGAACTCGAAAGTTCATTGCCTCATCTACCCGAGACCGCCACACGTCTCTATCCTGTGCATCACCCATCCACTCATTATAATCATATCCTAGTTCTACCAAATCTTTTTTTAAATTATCCCTCCACCTGATTCTCGGCCTTCCCA
>NC_046663.1:240391-241499 GCF_010883055.1 Belonocnema kinseyi | reverse complement strand
GTAATTAAAAATTAAAATTTTAGTACCTGTAAAATATGTGTCAATATATCAATGTATTTTAATGAAATTTACTACCGCTAGGTGGCGCATGTAAAAAAAATCTAACCCGTATTAGAAATAGGAGACCTTAAGATATAGATAGATGTATGTAATGAGCATAATAGAACTTTGAAAACGAGAAAATTCACGAAGGAGCCAAGGATATAAAAAATTTTTTATTTTATAATAATTACTGTTATCATTATTTTCTCTTTAACATGAGTCACGGTAATAAATGTTCTCATGATGAGAACAGAAAGAAGATATGCTCTCCATGTGGTAGAAAAATTGTTTTTGGCAAAGTAAAGCCAGAAAATTTTCTGATAAATAATAAAATAGCAAATCTCATAAATAAATATTCGTCGACTGATTTTGATTTGAGCAATGAGAAATATCCTTTGAGCATTTGTAGGTCATGCTATTTAACACTTCTTGATTTTGAAAAAGAAATTTACAATAGGCAAATACAAATCATGCCTGATTATAAAAACATAGTATTGGCAAAAGAGACACGATCGACAAAAGACACTTGTAACTGTTATATATGTTCTACTGCTACTTGTTTTGGGCACGTAAATGTAAAAAAAAGGCAAAGGAAATTTTAGGGAATTACGAACTAATATAGATGTTTCAGGTCAATGCAAAAATTCTGTGAAAAAAGTAGATGAAGTCAGAGCAAAGCGGAGAATCCATACATCGTGATTTTTTGAAATTCTGGGCACGTTACAAGGTATCAAGTTACCATCACGTATCATATGCATTACAATTGTTAAAAGCAGTGATAGAATTTTCTTCGCTACACTTATAATTTGAAATTATTTTTATTTACAACTAATGTATGTTTCTAAAAATTATTAAACATCACTTATCTTTATTTTATATCGCTTAATTTATAAGTTATTCAAAAGGTATGTAAAAAAATAATAAAATATAGAAAATACAAAAAAATATAAAATACAAAAAAAATGAAAATGGGATCATTCAGCCACTACGTCCTCGTCGTTGGTCCTGGGTTTGGCTAAAAGTGGTAATTAAGATTTTTCAATGCAAAAATAAACAACAAATTCAT
>NC_046663.1:234425-240291 GCF_010883055.1 Belonocnema kinseyi | reverse complement strand
TCAAAAACATAATAAAATTATTAACAATATAGTTGAATTTTTAATCAGATAGTTAAATTTAAAAAAAATATATATATATATTTAACTAAGAAATATTAAATTTCGACCAAGTAGTTGAATTTTCTACTAAAATTATGAACCACCAACAAGAAATATGAATTTTTCAGAACTGGCATTAAACTTTCGACCAAGTGGTTGAATTTTCAAATAAAAAAGATGAATTTTCAACCAAAAAGGATTACTTTTTAATAATATACTTGAATTTTTAACGAAATAGTTACATTTTCAAAAAAAATTTAAAAATTGTAACTAAAAAATATCAATTTTCAACCAAAATGATGAACCACCAACAAAAAATATAAATTTTTAACAACAGGAATTAAACTATCAACCAAGTAGTTGAATTCACAAATAAAAAAGATGAATTTTCAACCAAAAAAATTAATTTTTAATAATGTACTTGAATTTTCAAAAACATAATAAAATTATTAACAATATAGTTGAATTTTTAATCAGATAGTTAAATTTAAAAAAAATATATATATATATTTAACTAAGAAATATTAAATTATCAACGAAAATGATGAACCATCAAAAAGAAATATGAATTTTTAACAACTGGAATTAAGCTTTCGAGCTGGTAGTTGAATTTGCAACTAAAAACGATGAATTTTTAACCAAAAAGAATTTTATTTTCAACAAAATAACAAAATTTTTGTCTAAAAAGTAGCCATTTTAAACCAAGTAGTTGAATGTTTGTAGTTGAATGTCAACTAAAAAGGATTACTATTTAATAAATATACTTGAATTTTTAACGAAATAATTGATTTTTTAACAAATAGTTGAATTTTTAAACAAATAATTAAATTTTCAACAAAATAATCAAAATTTTAACTAAAAATTATCTATTTTTTATCAAATAGTTGAATTTTTAAGGAAAATGATGAACCATCAACATGAAATATGAATTTTTAACGAAATAATAAAATTATCAACAAAATAGTTGAATTTTTTAACAAATAGTTCAATTTTCAACAAAATAATAAAAACTTTTAACTGAAAAATACCAATTTTCAACGAAAATGATGAACCATCAACAAGAAATAGGAAGTTTTAACGAAATAATTAATTTTTCAACAAAATAGTTAAATTTTTTAACAAATAGTTCAATTTTCAAAAAAAATAACAAAATTTTTGATTAAAAAATATCAATTTTCAACCAAATAGTTGAATTTTCAACGAAAATGATAAACCATCAACAAGAAATATGAATTTTTTATGAAATAATTAATTTTTCAACAAAATAGTTGAATTTTTTACCACACAGTTAAATTTTCAAGAAAAAAACCAAATTTTTAACTAAAAAATATAAATTTTCAACCAAAAAAGATTAATTTTTAATAATATGCTTGAATTTTTATTGAAATAATTAAATTTTCAACAAAATTGCTGAATTTTCTACTTAAAAATGTATTTTTAACAAATTAGCAAAATTTTTAACCAAAAAATATCAATTTTCAAGCCATTAGTTAAATTTTTAACTAAAATAATTAATCACCAAGCAGAAATATGAATTTTTAGCACAGCTGTTAAACTTTGAACCAAAAAGATTCTAATTTTAAATAAAAAGAGCTCAATTCAACCAAAATAGTAATTTTCTTAAAAATAGTTCAATTTTTAACCAAATAGTTAAATCTTCAACCTGCAAAGATGAATTTTTAATCAAGTAAAGCATTTTTTTACAAAAGAGTTGAATTTTCAACCAATAAAGATGAAATTTCAACCAAAAAGGATTACTTTTTAATAATATACTTGAATTTTTAACGAAATTATTAAATATTTAACCTAAAAAATGTATTTTCAACAAAAAAGTAAAAATTTTAACTGAAAAATATCAATTTTCAACCAAATAGTGGAATTTTCAATTGAAATAATGAACTACCACCAAGATATATGAATTTTTAACACCTGGAGTTAAACTTTCGAACAAGTATTTAAATTTTTAAATAAAAAAGATGATTTTTCAACCAAAAAGGATTACTTTTTAATAATCTACTTGAATTTTTAACCAAATAATTAGATTTTTAACAAAATAATTAAATTTTGAACCTAAAAAATGTATTTTCAACAAAATAGCAAAAAATTTTAGCTAAAAAATATCAATTTTCAAACAAATAGTTGAATTTTCAACTAAATTGATGAACCAGCAACAAAAAATATGAATTTTTAACAGCAGGAGTTAAATTTCCGACAAAGTGGTTAAATTTTCAATAGAAAATATTCTATTTTTAAGCGTAAAACAGTTAAACTTAACCAAAATAGTAATTATCCTCAAAATACGTCAATTTTTAACCAAATGATGAATTTTTCAACCTGCAAAGATGAATTTTCAACTAAAAAGGATCACTTTTTAATAAAATACTTGAATATTTAACGCAATAATTTAATTTTCAACAGAATATTTTAATGTTTTACCAAATAGTTAAATTTTAAACCTACAAAACGTATTTTCAACAAAATATCTAAATTTTCAACCAAAAAATACTAATTTTAAAACAATAAATATAAATTTCTATCAATAGGAGCCAAAATATCAACCAAGCAGTTGAATTTTTAAATAAAAAAGATGAATCTTCAACTAGAATAGTTGAATTTTAAACCAAAAAATATGAGTTTTCAACTAAAACTATGAATCCTCAATCGAAAGTCGAACTTTCAACGTAAAAAATTAATTTTTACTTTAAAAAAATAAACTGTCAAACAAAACTTGAATAATTAAGTTTTAAGTTAAAAAAATCAATGTTCGACCAAAAAAAAAACGAATTTTCAACTTAAAAAAATAATTTTTCAACCAAAGAAATAAATTTTTAGTTAATATGATAAATTTTCAGCAAAAAAAAATTATTTTAAACAAAAGATGTTAACTTTCTACCATGTAATTTTATTTTCAACCTAAAAGATGAATTTTCAACTAAAATCATAATTATTTAAATGGAATACTTGAATTTTTAACAAACAAAAAATGAAACTTTAAACAAGGAGATTATCTTTCAAAGAAAAAAATAATTTTCTATACACAAAAAAAACCGATTTTTTAACAAAATACGTGAATTATCAACGAAATAGTTGAATTTTCAATTGAAAAAGACAAATTTTTAAATTTTGAACTAAAATGTAACAGTTAAATTTTCATTTGGAGACATTCATTTTCAAACTGATTATTTTTCAACTAAAATGATGAATCTTCAAATGGAATCTTTTTATTTAATGCCTACCGAAAAGATTAATTTTTAATCATAAAAATTAATTTTCTAAAAAAAAAGACGAATTTTCCACAAAGTACACAAATTTCCAAATAAATAGTTTAATTTTTAAATAAAAAATATTAATTTTCAGCTAAAAATCTATTTCTTTATAAAAAAAAAAAACTTATCTAAAAACTACTTAAAGTACTTTAATTTTTTTAAATTTGGAAGACGAAACTTTTAAAATGTGAAATTATATTTCCTTACGGAAACTCCCTCTCCTAAAATAAAAAACGATAATTATTTTCTAAAATTCCTTGTTCAAGTTAGGAATAGTTAGGAGAAACATATTTGAGTCTGAGATAGATATTTGAAAATTTTTTGGAAGAATTAGAAAACTGAAAAGGAGGATTTGAGACTCACTTTGCGAGTATTCTTCTCCCATTTGTGGAGGGTATTCTTCGTCCCAATCGACAACGTCGTCTTCCAATAAAACTACTATATGGCATTCTCTGTCTCCTCTGCGAGCACTGTTCACCATCAAAGGTAGAATTAAATCTTCAAGAAATACTTCAAATTGACATCTTGCCCCTTCGTTGGACAGCTCGTGCAGTAGTCCTCCTGTAACAATTTAAATCTTAAGTCTACGGCTTGGCAGTATCAAATCAGGGTCGAAAATTTTTCGCAGTCAACACACAATTTTTTTATTTTTTCCCTGCCCAATAATACTCAGAGACCACCATTTTGATCTCGTATTATTTTTTAACCCAAAAAACTTATATAAATGGAATGGTTAAATCAAAATGCAAAAATTTTTAAAGATAAAAGTCGAATTTTATTTAGGAGATAATTAAATTTGGAAGAAAATAATGAATTCTTAATAAAAAATGTAATAATTGATATTTCAATAAATAAAAAACGAATTTTCAACAAAATAGTTTGAAATTTAACAAAATAATTGAATTTTTTAAAAGACAGTTTAATTTTAAACCAAGAAAGATGAATTTTCGATCCAAAAGGACGAACTTTTAAGAAAATAATGGAATTTTTAACAAAAAATAAATAATTTGTTAATAATATAGTTGAATTTTTAACCAAATGGTTGAATTTTCAACAAGAAGTTCATTCGTAAACCAACAAAACCGTATAATTTTCGACCAAAATACATAGATAACTTTTTTTTAATAATTGAATTTTCAATAAAATAATTACATTTTCTACAAAATATTTCAATTTTTACCAAATACTGGAATTTTATATCTACAAAGATGACTTTTCAATTAAATAGTTGAATTTTCAAATAAGAAAGTTTTACTTTCACGCAAATACTGGAATTTTTAAGCTTAAAAGTAGAACGTTTTAGAAAACAGATTGCTTTTAAACTAGAAAAGATCAATTTTAATCAAAAAAGATGATTTCCAATCAAATAGTTGTATTTTCAACAACAACAAATTATCTAAAATGTCACATTTACAAATAAAGAGTAAAACTTCAAAGCAAAAGAAATTAATGTTAAATAAAACAGTTGAACTTTTAACAAAATAGATTAATTTTCAACAACAAAAATGAATTTCCAGCCAAATAGTCGAATCTTTACTTTTAAAAGAAAGATTAAACTTTATATTTTTTTATTATATTTCTATTCGTTTATAAAAACTTTTACCTTTAATAATTGAATTTTTAAACTAAAAATATCAGTTTTTAACCAAAAGTTGAGTATTTAAATTTGCATTCAGGAGAATTAATTTTCAACTTAAAAAAACGAATTTTCTCAAAGTAATTAAATTTTTAACAACAACTAAAATGTAAAGTTAAATTACCAATCTTCATACAAAAAAAATTAACTTTGAAAGAAGTAGTAATTCAATTTTCAAAAAATAAGTCGAATTTTTAACGAAAAATATAATAGTTTATATTTCAATAAAAAAAGAATTTAATTTAAATCAAAAAACAGATAGATTTGACCAACAAAGATGAATTTAAAAAAAAAAAAATCACTGAAAGGAGCGAATTCTTAACAACAACAAAACACGATTTTTTAAATACAATTATTAATCTTGAATCAAGAAAATTAACTTTTAAGAAATTAGTTCAAGTTTTAACCAACGAGTTGAATTTTTAACGAAAAATTTAATAATTGATATTTCAGCTAAAAATTAATTTAATTAAAAATAAAAAGCAGATAGATTTAACCAATAAAAATGAATTTTCAACCAAATTTTTTAATCCTAAACCTAGCCAGACTGATTTTCAAACAATTATTCTCAATTTTAAACAAAAAATAGATCTTCTACCAAAAAAAGACGAATTTTTAACAAAATAGATCAATTTTCAAGCAAACAGTTTAATTTTATAAAAAATTGTTGAATTTTCGAGTTGAAAATATGTATTTTCTGCTAAATTTCTCAATTTTTTACACGAAAAGATGAAGTTTTATCAAAAAGAACCAACCAGTTAAATTTTCAATAAAATTGCTCAATTTTCTTTTAAAAGAAAGAATTTCTAAACTTTCTACCAACTTATTCAATTTTTGAACCAAAAATACGAATTTTCTACAAAACAGTTTATTTTCAACAAAAAAATTATTATTTAACCGCAGTAGATTAATTCTTTACTAGGCG
>NC_046663.1:233284-234325 GCF_010883055.1 Belonocnema kinseyi | reverse complement strand
AATGTCACATTTACAAATAAAGAGTAAAACTTCAAAGCAAAAGAAATTAATGTTTAACAAAACAGTTGAACTTTTAACAAAATAGATTAATTTTCAACAACATAAATGAATTTCCAGCCAAATGGTCGAATTTTTACTTTAAAAAAAAACGATTAAACTTCAACCAAAAACTGCTGTAATTTCAACCAAATAGTTACACTATGAAGGATAAAAAGTGGAATTTTATTTAGAAGATAATTAAATTTGGATGAAAAAAATGAATTCTTAACAAAAAATGTAATAATTGATATTTTAAAAAAATTGAATTTCAACAAAATAGTATAAATAATATTAAATTTCCACCCTAATTTTGGTAGGTTTTTGGGCTAAAAAAAGCATTTGCATATTTCTATCAAAAAAGATTACATTTCAACAAAAACTATTTGAAATTTAACCAAATAATTGAATTTCTTAAAAGATTGTTAAATTTTTACTAAGACAGATAGATTTTCTACCGCAAAAATGAATTTTCGATCCAAAAGGACGAACTTTCAACAAAATAACTGAAATTTCTACTAAAAAATATGATTTTCTCAAAATAGTTGAATTTTCAACAAAATAATTAATTTTTTTACAATATAGTTGAATTTTTAACGAAGTACTTGAATTTTCATAAAAAAAAGAAGAATATTTTTTAGAAAACAGTTCAATTTTCTACAAGAAGTTCATTTCTAAACGACGAAGGATGACTTTTGTACCATAAAAGACGGATTTTCAATCCAAAAATGAATTTTCTACCAAAAAAGATAACTTATTAAAAACATACTTGAATTTTCAAAAAAATAATTAAATTCTCAGCAAAATGTTTAAAGTTTCAACAAAACATACTTGAATTTTCAACAAAATAATTGATTTTTTTACAATATAGTTGAATTTTTAACGAAGTACTTGAATTTTCATAAAAAAA
Source organism: Belonocnema kinseyi (assembly GCF_010883055.1). NCBI lineage: Eukaryota > Metazoa > Arthropoda > Insecta > Hymenoptera > Cynipidae > Belonocnema > Belonocnema kinseyi. The sequence continues at coordinate 233,379 of NC_046663.1, read as the reverse complement.
GAAGAATATTTTTTAGAAAACAGTTCAATTTTCTACAAGAAGTTCATTTCTAAACGACGAAGGATGACTTTTGTACCATAAAAGACGGATTTTCA
>NC_046663.1:231253-233184 GCF_010883055.1 Belonocnema kinseyi | reverse complement strand
AACTTATTAAAAACATACTTGAATTTTCAAAAAAATAATTAAATTCTCAGCAAAATGTTTAAAGTTTCAACAAAACATACTTGAATTTTCAACAAAATAATTAAATTTTCAACAAAACAATTAAATTTTCACCAAAATAATTAAATTTTCAACAATTAAATTTTTAACTAAATAATTGATGTTTCAATAAAACAATTAAATTTTTAACAAAATTACGGCAGATATTTAATATATTTGGTTGATATGTCAATAATTACATTTTTTGTTAAGAATTGATCTTTTTCTTGAAAATTCAATTGTCTTCTAAATAAAATTCAACTTTTTATCCTCAGAATTTAACTATTTGGTTGAGAATGAAACAGTTTTTGGTTTAAGTTTAATCTTTTTTGATTAAAGATTCAACCATTTGATTAAAAATTTATCTTTCTTGGTTGAAAATGAACTTTTTTAATAAAAAATCCCTTTTTTCGGATTTAAGACCCAACTTTTTTCCAAAACATTTGACTTTTTAGCTTAAAAATTCCAGCAGTTGTTTGAAGGTTGATCCTTCTTGTTTGAAAATTCAACTATTTCGACGAATATTCATCTTTGTAGGTAGAAAATTCCAGTATTTTGTTAAAAATTTAATGGTTTTGTTGACAATTTCATTATTTTATTGAAAATTCAAGTATGTTTTTAATGAGTTATCTTTTTTGGTAGAAAATTTGACGGTTTTTTTGAAAATTCGTATTTGGATTGAAAGTTCATGTTTTATCGTAAAAAAATCATCCTTCTTCGTTTAAAAATAAACTTCTTGTTGAAAATTGAACTGCCTTCCAAAAAATGTTCTTCTTTTTGTTCTAAAAATTCAAGTACTTTGTTAAAAATTCAACTATATTGTAAACAAATTAATTATTTTGTTGAAAATTCAACTATTTTGAGAAAGTCATATTTTTGTGTGGAAATTTCAGTTATTTTGTTAAAAGTTCGCCCTTTTGGATCGAAAATTAATTTTTGCGTAGAAAATTCGTCTTTCTTAGTCAAAATTTAACTGCTTTTTAGGAAATTCAATTATTTGGTTAAATTTTAAATAGTTTTTGTTAAAATGTAATCTTTTTTATTGAAATATACAAATACATTTTTAATTTTCAACTTTAACTAAATTATTTTTAATAATTCAACTCAAAAGATGATTTTTTAGCCCAAAAGATTAATTTTTTACCAAAATTACGGTGGAAATTTAATATAATTTATACTATTTTGTTGAAATTCAATTTTTTTTAAATATCAATTATTACATTTTTTGTTAAAAATTCATTTTTTTCTTCCAAATTTAATTACCTTCTAAATATAATTTCACTTTTTACCTTCATAGTGTAACTATTTGGTTGAAAATACAGCAGTTTTTTTGAAGTTTAATCTTCTTCTTAAGAAATTCAATTATTTGGTTAAATTTAAAATAGTTTTTGTTAAAATGTAATCTTTTTTATTGAAATATACAAATACATTTTTAATTTTCAACTTCAACTAAATTATTTTTAATAATTCCACTCAAAAGATGATTTTTTAGCCCAAAAGATTAATTTTTTATCAAAATTACGGTGGAAATTTAATATAATTATACTATTTTGTTGAAATTCATTTTTTTTATTTTGAAATATCAATTATTACATTTTTTGTTAAGAATTCATCTTTTTCTTCCAAAATTAATTATTTTTAAATAAAATTTTACTTTTTACCGTCAGAATGTAACTATTTGGTTGAAAATACCTCAGCTTTTGGTTGAAGTTTAATGGTTTTTTTTTTCTTTTTTAAGTAAATATTCGACCATTTGGTTGGAAATTCATCTTTGTTGTTGAAAATTAATCTATTTTGTTAAAAGTTCAACTGTTTTGTTAAACATTAATTTCTTTTGCTTTGAAGTTTTACTCTTTATTTGTAAATGTGACATT
>NC_046663.1:210217-231153 GCF_010883055.1 Belonocnema kinseyi | reverse complement strand
CGCCTAGTAAAGAATTAATCTACTGCGGTTAAATAATAATTTTTTTGTTGAAAATAAACTGTTTTGTAGAAAATTCGTATTTTTGGTTCAAAAATTGAATAATTTGGTAGAAAGTTTAAATACTTGGCTCATAATTCTAGTTAAAAATTCGCTCTTTTAACTGAAAATTGAGCAATTTTATTGAAAATTTAACTGGTTGGTTCTTTTTGATAAAACTTCATATTTTCGTGTTAAAAATTGAAAAATTTAGCAGAAAATACATATTTTCGACTCGAAAATACAACAATTTTCTATCAAATTTAACCGTTTGCTTGAAAATTTACCTATTTTGTTAAAAATTCGTCTTTTTTTGGTAGAAGATCAATTTTTTGTTTAAAATTGAGAATAATTGTTTGAAAATCAGTCTGGCTAGGTTTGGGATTAAAAAATTTGGTTAAAAATTCATTTTTATTGGTTAAATCCAACTGCTTTTTATTTTTAATTAAATTAATTTTTAGCTGAAATATCTATTATTAAATTTTTCATTAAAAATTCAACTCGTTGGTTAAAACTTGAACTACTTTTTTAAAAGTTAATTTTCTTGGTTCAAGATTCATAAATGTATTTAAAAAATAGTTTTTTGTTGTTGTTAAGAATTCGCTCTTTTCAGTGAAAATCAATTTTTTTTTTAGTGAAAATTCAACTTATTCATTGAAAATTAATTTTTTTTTTGTAGAATGTTCACATTCTCGAGTTGAACATTTAACTTTTTTTTTGTATTAGAAATGCAACTGTTTTTTTTAAATTCATTTTTGTTGGTCAAATCCATCTGTTTTTTTTTTTTATTTAAATTAAATTTTTTTATTGAAATATAAACGATTATATTTTTCGTTAAAAATTCGACTTATTTTTTGAAAGTTGAATTGCTACTTCTTTCAAAGTTAAGAATTTATATTTTTTTGTTAAAAAATTAATCTGCTCTGTTGAAAATGCATCTTTATGGTTGAAAATTGAACTACTTGAGATGGCGGGCATATTATTTTAACCAATTAGCGAAGGATTTAAAATATATTTTTAAAAGAAAACTAAAGGAATAGTAGCAACAATAAATTTTCAAAAAAATAGTTATCATTTCAACCAAAAAGACGAATTTTCAACCACGACGAATAATTTGATATAAAAATATTAGTTTTTAATAAAATAAAAGATAGAATTTCTTCACTAAAAAAAATGAAATACTTCCATTTTCAACCAAAGAAATAAATTTTTAATCAAAAAAATGCATTTTGAAATTTGAAGAATAACTTTTTAATAAAAGTTTATTTTTAAAAACAAAAATTTCAACTGAAGTAAATTTCGGACAAGAGATTAAATTTCAACCAAAAAGATTAAACTTCTAACAAGAAGACGATTTTTAAACAAAATACATGAATTTATAGCTTAAAAAAAAAAAATTTTAGACAAAAAATAGAATTTTTAACAACAAATAAATTCGTTGTTCAACCAAGGAGATCAATTCTCTACCAAGAAGAATTTTCTAGCAAAAGATTATGCAACAAAATACATGAATTTTCAAAAAAATAGTTAAATTATTAAGAAAAAGAAAATAGATTTTCAACAACAACAAAAAAAGAATTTTTAACCATGCAGGCTTATTTTCTACTAAAAAAAGATGCAATTTCAACAAAATACATTACTTTTTCACTTGAAAAAATAAATTTCCAACCAAAACGTTGAATTTTGAACTAAAAACTATACTTTTTTGACTAAGAATAATCCAATTTTATCAGTCAAAAAATTACATTATCGTTCAAATAAAAGTAGTTTTCAACAAAATAGTTTAATTTCAAAGGAAAGAGATTTAATTTATACCGAAAATACACATTTTTACAACAAAATACATGAATTTTTGAACTAAAAAAAATTCCTTTTTAACCTAATAAAGTAAATTTGCAACAAAATAGTTTGATTTTCAATCAAAGAAATAAATTTTCTACCAAAAAAATGAATTTTTCATCCAAATGAATTATTTTGTATTGAACAGGCAAATTTCAAACAAAATACATGAATTTTCATATTTAAAAGGATACATTTTTAAACAAAAAATAGATTAGTTATATTTTTAGTTAAAAAAATTTATTTCAAACCTGCAAAAAAATATAATTTTCATCAAAAAATAATTTTTAAACAAATTTTAATTTTCAATCAAAAAGATTAAATTTATACCAAAAAGACGAATTTTCAACAAAAAAAGTAAATTTTCTACCAAGAATAATAATTTTATACCAAAAAGATGTATTTTTAACATAATACGTAAATTTTCAACTAAAGAGTTGAAATATTATAAAAAGGAATGGATTTTCGACTAAAAAAATCATTTTTAACCATAAATGGAATATTTATATTATGAATTAAAAAAAAATTGATTTTTAACTAAAAATAAAAAGAATTTTCCAAACTAAATGAACTTTCAATCAAATACGTAGTTAAATTTTTCAGTAAAGATAAATTTCAAACTTGAAATATAATAATTAAATTTCGTGTAAAAACAAAATAGATTTTCAACAAAAAAAAAAAAAGAATTTTTAATCAAGCAGGCTTATTTTCTACTAAAAAAGATATAATTTCAACAAAATACATTACTTTTTCACTTGAAAAAATAAATTTTCAACCAAAACGTTGAATTTTGAACTAAAAACTATACATTTTTGACTAAGAATAATCCAATTAGCAGTCAAAAAAATAAATTTTCGTTCAAATAAAAGTAGTTTTCAACAAAATTGTTTAATTTCAAAGGAAAGAGATTTAATTTATACCGAAAATACACATTTTTACAACAAAATACATGAATTTTAAACTAAAAAAATTCATTTTCAACCTGATAAAGTAAATTTGCAACAAAATACATAAATTTTCCATTTGAAAGATACATTTTTAAACAAAAAATAGATAAGTTATATTTTTAGTTAAAAAAATTTATTTCAAACCTGCAAAAAAATATAATTTTCATCCAAAAATAATTTTTAAACAAATTTTAATTTTCAATCAAAAAGATTAAATTTATACCAAAAAGACGAATTTTCAACAAAAAAAGTAAATTTTCTACCAAGAATAATAATTTTATACCAAAAAGATGCATTTTTAACATAATACGTAAATTTTCAATTAAAGAAATTTCCAACTTAAATATAATAATTAAATTTCGTGTAAAAAAATGTGATATTCACCCACGTAGAGTAAATTCTCAATAGAATATTCAGATTTTGTACCAAAGGTGAAATTTAAATCAAGAAGATTAAAATTCTAGAAAAAAAAAAACAAATTTTCAATGTCATTTTTTGGAAATATCATTAAAATAGTGTCATCGCTCAAAAAGTGTAAAATAGTGAGTATAAAAATTCAAGAAGATTTTCAGAATTTTCAAGAGTTTCAAGGTCCTGATTATACAGAATAGTGAAAATATTGGAAAGAAACTTACTTAAATTTTGACACTTGACAGTGCTGGCGTCAAATGGAACAAGGAGATAATCGCAGGCTTCGCGTAATTCTTGAACTGTTACAGTTGGCGGACAACGAATAACCCCTCCCTTATAATATTCGAGAATAGCTCTAAAGACCATTGCTGATATGCCATCTGCCACTTCATATTCGCCACGCTCATTCGGCTGGGCAAATTCAATCCCGGAACTGAACATTCGACCCAGCATCGTGTTTGGATGAGCTGTGAATAGTGCTGGATCAATTATGAATCTGCCAATAGAAAATTAATCTCACTAATGGTCATACTTTCTCTTATTCAAACAAAAATTGCATTTTTAAATTTCACCATTCATATTTAAGGGCATGTGACACAGCTAAATACCTATATTACCGACCTCACTTTATCAGTTCACTGAATGTTTTTTTGAACCTAAGAACTTTTTTTGTAAATAAAATATCGAGCTGAAACTTTGGAAATTGTATAAGTGTACAATAAATTACGTTTAGGTACTGCATTTTGGTAGGAACTTCACTGAAAATTATTTCATCTTTTTTCTGAACCTCAACATTTTTTGAACGTTCCAACTTTTTTTATACATAAAATATCGGTCTTAAACTTTGAGCAATGCAAGAGCCGAAAGAAAACTACGTTAAAGTACAAAGGTTAATAATAAAAGATGTAAAAAAAAAATATTTCAACAAAAAATTCCAACGGCATCAGCCGGTAACGTTGTACACGAAAATACGAAACCTGGCGGCCACTAGACGAGGCTCTAGAGAGTTCGTATTATCGTGTACAACGTTACCGGCTGATGCCGTTGGAATTGATTGTTGAAATTTTTTTTTACATCTTTTATCATTAAACTTTGTACTTTAACGTAGTTTTCTTTCAGTTCTTGCATTTCTCAAAGTTTGCGACTGATATTTTATGTATAAAAAAAGTTGGAACGTTCAAAAAATGTTGAGGTTCAGAAAAAAGATAAAATAATTTTCAGTGAAGTTCCTACCAAAATGCAGTACCTAAACGTACTTTATTGTACTGTAATACATTTCCCAAAGTTTCAGCTCGATATTTTATTTAAAAAAAAAGTTCTTAAATTCAAAAGAACATTCAGTGAACTGAAAAACTGTGATCGGTAATATAGGTATTTAGCTGTGTCACATGCCCTTAATATAATTTTTTTTTTATTCCAGACAAAAACATGCTCTTCCTTTACCAATTTTTCTTTTGCCATGAATATTAACACAGGATCTTTTATAAATGGAATCAAACAATATTCCAGATATACATTTAAAATTTTTTTAAATTTATTTATTTAAAAAGAGGCTTCTACCATAAAAGATGGCTTTTAAATAAATTACTTGAATTTTTAACAAACTGATTCAATTTTCAACAAAATAATTGAATTTTCAATCTAAAAAGATGAATTCTCTAAGAAAGTGTCATAAGTAAAATTTCAACAACAACAAAATATGGTCTTTCATACAAAAAATTCATTTTTTTGTGCTGAAAATTTAACTATTTGTTTGAAAAATTGTTATTTTTTTTTAGAAAATTAAACTTTTTGTTTGAAAATTTGTCTTTAAGTAGAAAATTAAAATTTCTGATTGAAAATTCCAATAAAAATTAAAATATTTGGTTAAAATGTATGTATTTTGTTAAAAAGGATTCTTTTTGGTAAACAATTAGTTTTTTATTGAAAACTAATCTTTTTGATTAAAACTTAAACTATTTTATTGAAAATTTATTTTATTTGGGTAAAAAATTATTTCTCGAACTTAAAATTGAACTATTCTATTTTTTGTTGAAAATTTGTCTTTTTTTTGTAGCAATATCATTTTTTTTTAGTTGAAAATTCAAACTGTTAGATTAAAATTTCCATTAAAAATTAAAATATATGGATGAAAATTCATGTATTTTATTAATACGTATTCATTTTTGGTAGAAAATGAATCTTTTTGGTTAAAGTTTTATTTTTTTGTTTGTTCAAAATTATTTTTTTAAACTGAAAATTCAACTAATTGTTTGAAAATTTCTGTATTTTGTTGAAACTTTCTCTTTTGCGGTAGAATATTAATCTTCTCGGTGACCAATTCAACTTTATGGTTGAAAATTCAACAGCTTAAAAATTTTATTAAAAATTAGAATATATTGTTGCAAATTCATGTATTTTCTTAAAAATGATCCTTTTTTGGTATAAAATTTATTTTTGAATTAAAATTTCATTTTTTGTTGTTAAAAATTAATTTTTTTTATTGAAAATTGGTTTTTAAAATAAAAATTGATTTAAATTTGTTGTCGAAACTTTTTTTCATAGACATTTAATCTTGTTGGTAAAAAATTCATTTTTTGTGTTGAAAATTTAACTATTTGTTTGAAAAATTGTTATTTTTTTTTTAGAAAATTAAACTTTTTGTTTGATAATTTGTCTTTAAGTAGAAAATTAAACTTTCTGATTGAAAATTCCAATAAAAATTAAAATATTTGGTTAAAATGTATGTATTTTGTTAAAAAGGATTCTTTTTGGTAAACAATTAGTTTTTTATTGAAAATTAATCTTTTTAACTATTACCTTTTTCGTCAACATTTTTTAATGGGCATTTAATATTTTTGATTGAAAATTAATCTTTTTGATTAAAACTTAAACTATTTTATTGAAAATTTATTTTATTTTGTTAAAAACTTATTTCTCGAACTTAAAATTGAACTATTATATTTTTTGTTGAAAATTTTCTTAGTTGAAAATTCAACTATTAGGTTAAAATTTCCATTAAAAATTAAAATATGGTTGAAAATTCATGTCTTTTATTAATACGTATTCATTTTTGGTAGAAAATGAATATTTTTGGTTTAAAATTAGGTTTTTGATTGAAAATTAATTTTTCGTTAAAAATTTAATTATTCTACTTTTTTGTTGAATCTTTGTCTGTATTACGTTAAAATCCATCTGTTTTGTTGAAAATTTCTCTTTTTTTTGTAGAAAATTCATTTTCTGGTTTGAAAATGTACTAACTGGTTATAAATTAATTGTTTGATTAAAGATGTGTCATTCCAGTTAAAAATTCATTTCTTTGGTTGAAAATTAAAAAAATTTGTTTTTGAAATATTCGTTTTTTTCATGTTGAAAATTATGTTTTTACTAAAAATGTAGATATTTCAATTTTTCCAAAAAATTGATCCTTTTCAGTTGAAAATTCAATTATTTTGGTTAAAAAAATGTATTTCTGGGTTTTTAATTCGTTTTTATGACTTGAAAACTCAACATTTTGGACATTATTTTCTATATTAATTGAAAAATCTTTCTTTGTTGAAGATTACACCCTTCTGTTAAAAATTGGTATTTTTTGGTTTAATTTAACAGTTTTTCATTGAAAATTTATCAAAATTTTGGAAATATCAAGTATTACACTTTTTGTTGAAAATTCATTTTTTACATCAAAGATTCATCAGTATGGTTGAAAATTTAACTATTTTATTTAAAATTCCGTTTTTTTCGGTTCAAAATTAATGATTTTTACTGAGAATGTAATCATAAAATTTTTAATAAATAAATTTTAATCAACTGAAACTCAATTCTTCATTATGTGTGTATATAAAATTGAATAACAATGATTTTTCATTTATAAAACCAGCTTTATATTCCTTTATTTTACTATTTTGTTGAGAATTAGTTTCTTTTTTGGTTCGAAATTAATTTTTTTAACTCCAAAATTAATTATTTAATTTTTGGTTGAATATTGATAGTTTTTACTAGAAAATTTAACTATAAGGTTGAAAATTCATGTATTTTGTTGAAAATTCAGCATTTTGTTTCCAATTTTGTCCATCTTTTTATTTAAAAAAACTTTCTTAGTTGAAAATTCAACTCATGCTGAAAGTCGTCTTTTTTGGTTGAATTTAACAGTTTTAGAATAAAAATTAAAATCTTTTTTACCATTGTGCAGGGAATTTTACAAATTTGTAGAAAAAAAAATATGTTCACGTTCGATTTTAACATTTTTTAAATAATTAGTTGAATTGTTACGTTTTCCAATTATGGTATTATTTAGCTTACAATGCATAATTCAAAAAATTGTTATTTAAACAATTTTCCATTTCAAATTTTTATTTCTAAGTTTACAATTTTAATTAAAAAAATTTTTAAATGCTTTCTTTAAGACTTGAAAAAATGAAAAATAAAAGCCTCTGATGTTGAAAATTTTGGATAAAAAACCTTTTTATCTGGTTAATCAATAATTTTTTTGTTAATTATCTGTACTTTAAGTAATAAAAAGTGAACAAAAACGATTTGACAAAACGATTTTAAACCAGTTTAAAATTTAAGAATTTTCAGATTTTAACGTTAAAACTTAAACTGGTTCAATTTGAAAGTCTTAGTCATTAAACAAATGTGAAAGTTTGACTGGTAGTTTATAAACTATTTTCAACTTAAAAATAACTCCATAATAATGTATTCTTAATTAAAGGATTTTATTAAATTTAAAATAATGTTTTAGTCTGAAATATTAAAAGTAAAGAATCTTTAACTGAATTGTTTGACATAGAAATCCTGGAATCTTTAAAATTTCGAAGAGCCTTTAAACTTTGAAAGTTACAATTTTAATTGTTGTATTTAAAAATGCTTAATTTGTAAGTGAAATTTTTAAATTTTGATGTATAATTTACAAATTAACATTTGTAGAAAAAATTTGAGTCATTTTGAAAAAGAATCTTTTTTGAAAATTTTGTTTAAATCTTTGAAAAATTTTTAAATATTATCTTAAAATGATTTTTCAAAATAAAAAGTTATTTTTAATTTTCCTAGGAATCTTAAGAAAATGTTTTTATTCTTCTAAAGCCTTTCACAATTCTTGAAAAGCCATCTTTTATGGTAGAAGCATTTTTTAAAATTTATTTATTAAAAAAGAGGCTTCTACCATAAAAGATAGCTTTTAAACAAAATACTTGAATTTTTAACAAACTGATTCAATTTTCAACAAAATAATTGAATTTTCAATCTAAAAAGATGAATTCTCTAAGAAAGTGTCATAAGTAAAATTTCAACAACAACAAAATATGGTCTTTCATACAAAACAAAATGAATTTTAAAACCTAGAATTGTCAAATTTAAGCAAAAAAATTAATTTTTAACAGAATAGTTAAATGTTCAGCCAAACAGATAAACCTTCATTAAAAAAATTTAACAAAGTAGTTCAACTTTTACCCATGCAGTTGAATTTTCAATTAAAAAAGATCAGTTTTAGAAGTCTTAGACATATTTATAAATGGATTTCTTAACAAAGAAAATTACTTTTTTTTTAATTTCTCAAATAAAATTTTCAAACAAAATAGTTTAATTCTCAAGCATAGAACATCAATTTTCAACCAAACAGTTGAATTTTATATATAAAAAAAAAGTTTTTGCTAAAATAGATGAATTTTTAAATTAAAAAAAAAGTTGAATTTTCATTTAAAAAAATGTTCAGTTGACTTTTTAATAAAATATAAATTTTAAACAAGAAGTAAATTTACAACAAAATGGTTTAATTTTCAACAAAAGAATTAAATTTTTGACCAAAAAGAGTGACTTGTTAACAAAAATGTGGAATTTTTGATCAAACATATGAATTTTAATCAAAAAGTAAATTTTCTATAAAAATAGTTGAATTTTCATCCCAAAAAGACGATTTTTCGACAAAACAGTTTATTTTTCAACCAAAAAGGATAACTTTTTTAAAAAATCCTTGAATTTTTAACCAAGCCGTTGTTTTTTTATAAAAAAATGATGAATTTTAAACGAAAAATGTAAATTCCCGGTTATTTCCCGGTTTTTTTCCCGCTTCGCAAACATTTTTCACAGTCAATGAAATTAAAAAAATGGAACACTAAAGCTACAAAATTTTGCACTTACGGTAATAAAAACTCAGCTTTAAATGAAAGCACTTAAAGTGGAACTGTTAAATTTTGAACTTTTAAAATTTTAATTTAAAAGTTTTTAATTAAAAAATTTTTTATTCAATGCTCAATAAAATATGCATATAAAATTGAACGTACTAGCATTTTTCAATATAAAAAATATAAATCCACGTTCTAATTTTTAACTCTCTAAATTAAAAAATTAATAAATGAACTTAAAATTTTTTTAATTTTATAATTTTAAGGAATTTTAAGCTAGAAACATTAAATATTGAAAAATTGAAATTTTTTAAAGTGAATACTTCTTAAATTGGGAATTCATTTATTTTGTTTTTAAATAGTTTAAACATCCTTGGCAAGCTTCAAAATTTTATTTCAAAATCTTGAGAAATCTAGAAGTTGTTTTAAATTGGTTTTAAATTTAAAATTATTTTGGAAATTTTTTCAGAACTTCTAAATATCTGTCAAAATTAATTGAATTTTTTCTACAAAATGTAGATTTTCGCAGATTGAAAAAAATTTAGATTCTTTTCAAGAATTGTGAAAGGCTTCAGAAGAATAAAAACATTTTCTTAAGATCCCTAGAAAAATTAAAAATAACTTTTTAATTTAAAAAATCATTTTAAGATCATATTTAAAATTTTTTGCAAAGATTTAAACAAAATTTTCAAAAAAGATTCTCTTTTAAAATGACTCAAATTTTTTCTACAAATGTTCATTTGTAAATTATACATCAAAATTTTTAAATTTCACTTACAAATTAAGCATTTTCAATACAACAATTAAAATTGTAACTTTCAAAGTTTAAAGGCTCTTCGAAATTTTAAAGATTCCAGGATTTCTTTGTCAAACAATTCAGTTAAAGATTCTTTACTTTTAAATATTTGGTTTCAATTTACTTGTGGCGAATAAAAATTCAAATATTGCTAAGTATTCAATAATTGATCTTTTTTTTCATTAAAAATTTCAAATTGAATGTGTTAAAAATTTAATATTTCAGACTAAAACATTATTTTAAATTTAATAAAATCCTTTAATTAAGAATATATTATTATGAAGTTATTTTTAAGTTGAAAATAGTTTATAAACTAGCAGTCAAACTTTCACATTTGTTTAATGATTAAGACTTTTAAATTGAACCCTTTTAAGTTTTAACGTTAAAATCTGAAAATTCTTAAATTTAAAAACTGGTTTAAAATCGTTTGGTTAAATCGTTTTTGTTCACTTTTTATTACTTAAAGTACGCATAAATTAAATAGAAATGTTTTTTATCCAAAATTTTCAACATCAGAGGCTTTTATTTTTCATTTTTTTCAAGTCTTAAAGAAAGTATTTAAAAATTCTTTAAATTGAAAACGTAAGCTTAGAAATAAAAATTTGAAATGGAACATTTTTAAAATAAAAAATTTTTTAATTACGCATTGTAAGCTAAATAATATCATAATTGGAAAACATAACAATTCCACTAATTACCTTTAAACTGTTAAAATCGAACGTGAACAGATGTTTCTTTTACAAATTTGTAAAATTCCCGGTCAAAAAAAAATTCATTGTCATTTCCCGGTTTTTCCCGGTCTAAAAAAATTCCCAGTATCCCGATCACCCTGAACAATGGTAAAAAAGATTTTAATTTTTTCAACTAAGAAAGTTTTTTTTTAATCAAGAGATGGACAAAATTGGAAAGAAAATGTTAAATTTCCAACAAAATACATCAATTTTCAACCTTATACTTAAATTCTCTACTAAAAACGATCAATATTCAACCAAAAATTAAATAATTAACTTTTGAGTTAAGAAAATTATATAAAAAAGTTAAATAAACTAATATAAAGCTGGTTTTACAAATGAAAAATCATTGTTATTCAATTTTATATACACACATAATAAAGAATTGAGTTTCAGTTGATTAAAATTTATTCATTAAAAATTTTATGATTACATTCTCAGTTAAAATCATTAATTTTGAACCGATAAAAACGGAATTTTCAATAAAATAGTTAAATTTTCAATCAAACTGATGAATCTTTGATGTAAGAAATGAATTCTCAACAAAAAGTGTAATACTTGATATTTCCAAAATTTTGTTAAATTTTCAATGAAAAACTGTTAAATTAAACCAAAAAATACCAATTTTCAACAGAAGGGTCTAATCTTCAACAATGAAAGATTTTTCAATCAATATAGAAAAGAAGGTCGTCCAAAATGTTGAGTTTTCAAGTCATAAAAACGAATTTAAAACCCAGAAATACGTTTTTTTAAACCAAAATAATTGAATTTTCGACTACAAAAAACGAGTTTATAACAAAATAAGTGAGTTTTCAACTGAAAAGGATCAATTTTCTAGCAAAATTGAAATAGCTACATTTTTAATAAAAACATCATTTTCAACAAGAAACAAAAAACAAATTTTTGTATCTTTCAACCAAAGAAATGAATTTTTAACTGGAATGACAGATCTTTAATCAAAAAATTAATTTATAACCAGAAAATGAATTTTCTACCAAAAAAACACAAATTTAAAAAAAAAACAGATGGATTTTAATCTAAAACATGTAAAGTTTCAACAAAAAATATAATAATTTAATTTTTAACGAAAAATTAATTTTCAATCAAAAAAGCTAATTTTCAACTAAGATAAATTTTCAACAAAAAATAGATTAGTTCAATTTTAAGTTCGAGAAATAAGTTTTTAACCAAATAAAATAAATTTTCAATAAAATAGTTTAAGTTTTAATCAAAAAGATTAATTTTCAATCAATAATATTAAATGCCCTTAAAAAAATTTTGACGAAAAAGGGAATATTTAAAAAGATTAATTTTCAATAAAAAACTAATTGTTAGCCAAAAAGAATAATTTTTAACAAAATACATACATTTTAACCAAATATTTTAATTTTTAATGGAATTTGCAATCAGAAAGTTTAATTTTCTACTAAAAGACACATTTTCAACTAATTAGTATAATTTTCTGAAAAAAAAAACAACAATTTTTCAAACAAATATTTAAATTTTCAACAAAAAAAATGAATTTTTTACCAACAAGATTAAATGTATATTTTCAACAACAAAAAATGAAATGTCAATTTAAAAATTAATTTTATAACAAAAAAGAATAATTTTTAAGAAAATACATGAATTTGCCAAAAAATATTGTAATTTTTAATAACATTTTGAATCTGTTGAATTTTCAACCATAAAGGTGAATTGGTTACCCAGAAGATTAATATTCTACCGTAAAAGAGAAAGTTTCAACAAAATACAGAAATTTTCAAACAATTAATTGAATTTTCAATTTAAAAAATAATTTTCAACAAACAAAAAAATAAAATTTTAACCAAAAAAATTCATTTTCTACCAAAAATGAATACGTATTAATAAAATACATGAATTTTCATTCATATATTTTAATATTTAATGGAAATTTTAATCTAACAGTTGAATTTTCAACTAAAAAAATGATATTGTTACAAAAAAAAAGACCAATTTTCAACAAAAAATATAATAGTTCAATTTTAAGTTCGAGAAATAAGTTTTTAACCAAATAAAATAAATTTTCAATAAAATAGTTTAAGTTTTAATCAAAAAGATTAATTTTCAATCAAAAATATTAAATGCCCATTAAAAAATGTTGACGAAACAGGGAGTAGTTAAAAAGATTAATTTTCAATAAAAAACTAATTGTTTACCAAAAAGAATCATTTTTAACAAAATACATACATTTTAACCAAATATTTTAATTTTTAATGGAATTTGCAATCAAAAAGTTTAATTTCCTACTAAAAGAAAAATTGTCAAACAAAAAGTTTAATTTTCTAAAAAAAAATAACAATTTTTCAAACAAATAGTTAAATGTTTAACGCAAAAAATGAATTTTTTACCAACAAGACTAAATGTTTATGAAAAAAAGTTTCTACAACAAATTTAAATCAATTTTTAGTTTAAAAAACTAATTTTCAATAAAAAAAAACTAATTTTCAACAACAAAAAATGAAATTTCAATTCAAAAATTAATTTTATACCAAAAAGAATAATTTTTAAGAAAATACATGAATTTGCAAAAAAATATTGTAATTTTTAATAACATTTTGAACCTGTAAAATTTTCAACCATAAAGGTGAATTGGTCACCGAGAAGATTAATATTCTACCGTAAAAGAGAAAGTTTTAACTAAACACAGCAATTTTCAAACAGTTGAATTTTCAGTTAAAAAATAATTTTCAACAAACAAAAAAATGAAATTTTAACCAAAAAGATTCATTTTCTACCAAAAATGAATACGTATTAATAAAATACATGAATTTTCCTCCATATATTTTAATATTTAATGGAAATTTTAACCTAACAGTTGAATTTTCAACTAAAAAAATGATATTGCTACAAAAAAAAGACAAATTTTCAACAAAAAATAGAATAGTTCAATTTTAAGTTCGAGAAATAAGTTTTTAACCAAATAAAATAAATTTTCAATAAAACAGTTTAAGTTTTAATCAAAAAGATTAATTTTCAAGAAAAAACTAATTGTTTACCAAAAAGAATCATTTTTAACAAAATACATACATTTTATCCAAATATTTTAATTTTTAATGGAATTTGCAATCAGAAAGTTTAATTTTCTAAAAAAAAAAAACAATTTTTCAAACAAATAGTTAAATTTTCAACAAAAAAAATGAATTTTTTACCAACAAGATTAAATGTCTATGAAAAAAAGTTTTGACAACAAATTTAAATCAATTTTTAGTTTAAAAACTAATTTTCAATAAAAAAACTAATTTTTAACAAAAAAATGAAATTTCAATTCAAAAATTAATTTTATACCAAAAAAGGATCATTTTTAAGAAAATACATGAATTTGCAACAAAATATTCTAATTTTTAATAAATTTTTTAAGCTGTTGAATTTTTATCCATAAAGTTGAATTGGTCACCGAGAAGATTAATATTCTACCGCAAAAGAGAAAGTTTCAACAAAATACAGCAATTTTCAAACTATTAGTTGAATTTTCAGATCAAAAAATAATTTTCAACAAACAAAAAAATGAAATTTTAACCAAACATATTCATTTTCTACCAAAAATGAATACGTATTAATTAAATACATGAATTTTCATCCATATATTTTAATTTTTCATGGAAATTTTAACCTAGCAGTTGAATTTTCAACTAAAAAAAATGATATTACTACAAAAAAAAGACAAATTTTCAACAAAAAATGGAATAGTTCAATTTTAAGTTCGAGAAATAAGTTTTTAACCAAATAAAATAAATTTTCAATAAAATAGTTTAAGTTTTAATCAAAAAGATTAATTTTCAAGAAAAAACTAATTGTTTACCAAAAAGAATCATTTTTAACAAACTACATACATTTTAACCAAATATTTTAATTTTTAATGGAATTTGCAATCAGAAAGTTTAATTTTCTAAAAAAAAAAAACAATTTTTCAAACAAATAGTTAAATTTTCAACAAAAAAAAATGAATTTTTTACCAACAAGATTAAATGTCTATGAAAAAAAGTTTTGACAACAAATTTAAATCAATTTTTAGTTTAAAAACTAATTTTCAAGAAAAAAAAACTAATTTTTAACAAAAAAAAATGAAATTTCAATTCAAAAATTAATTTTATAACAAAGAATAATTTTTAAGAAAATACATGAATTTGCAACAAAATATTCTAATTTTTAATAAAATTTTTAGTCTGTTGAATTTTCAACCATAAAGGTGAATTGGTCACCAAGAAGATTAATATTCTACCACCAAAGAGAAAGTTTCAACAAAATACAGCAATTTTCAAACAATTATTTGAATTTTCAAAATTCAAAAAATCGTGAAATTTTGAAGATCAAACAAAAAACGAATTTAATTAAAAAATATAAAATAAAATAAAATATTAATATAAAAATAAAATATTTTTCATTTAGATATTTATTTAATTTTAACTTGCCTTGTATTATCGACAATGAGAGTAATTCGTTCGTCGCTAGCTTGCTGATGGCTCATGCCGACTGTGGACGCCAACGAGCTCTCTCTATTCTGACTCTGAAGATTTTTCCCAATTCCAACGCCCGTACGGAGCCTAAAAAATACACAATCTCAACAACGTCTTGACACATTTCAAACACAATTTAATTATAATCATTTCCTTTTAATTTTCCTACGCTAAAAAAAAATAATGTAAGGTAAAACAAGTCCTACTATATTTTAAAATTAGTAATACTTTCAAATAAAAAAGCCTCGATTACTTTAGAGCTTCGCAAAAAAAAAAATTGATGAAGTGGTTGCGAGTGAAGAGATGTATTAAAAAATTTGTATATTACCTTTATTAAACAGCGTTTTCTCATGAAAGGATACACTCTCTTCCAGGTCTTATTATAGTAAAGAAAGTGTCACAGGAAAAGAACGAGGCATAAGCTGCTCAAATATCTATCTACTTACACTTCATATTATTGATTTCTTTATTATTGAAGATCAAAGAAACCATAAATGTAGTAAGATTCATTGGGCTATTGCCTAGGCTTCTTGTGTAGCAGATTCTAAGAAGTATAGACTCCTACTTCATTTTTATGATAAAAACTCGAAAAAAAAAATATACTGAGATGACTATCTTTAAATAATGTAAATGTTTCTAACAATTTTAAATTACTTTATTCTAAAATCGACTCATACAAATTATTATAATGAATGTTATTGAACCAGGGTGGCCGCAAAACTTCATTTTCGATATTACCTGATTTTTTCTTGCCAAATTTTTTCTTTTCCCCGACCATTAATATTTTAAGACGAAAATTCTATTTTTCCAACATTTTTAATGTACAATCTTTCAAAAAATAGAATAGAATAATTTTTTATTTAAATTTATAAATATTTAATTTATTATTTTCAGCGCTGCTACAAAAAAAAAGAATTGCAAACGATGCAACGAAATTTGATCAAATAATTTGATTCATAAGACGTAAAAACAATTTAAGTGAAATTCAAAAGAATTTAAATTTTGGTTTAAATTTAATTGATTTCACTAAAATTGGAAACAATTAAAAAATATGATAAAATTAATTGCATTTGCTAAGTTGTAAAAGATTTCAAGTAGAATTTTAATAAAACCAATAAAAAATACATTGAATTAAGTAAAAATGAGTGAATTTAGAATAATTCATGTAAATTCCAAAGAAATTAAGATAATTCAGGATAAAGTAATAAGAATTCAGGGTCAATTCAAAATTTATTTAAATGAATTGCAAACAATATTTGAAAATCTTTATATCTTTTTGAAACCTAACAAAATTCCTCACTTCTTATGAATAAATCCTTTGAAATCTATTAAAATAGTACAAAATCTTGTATAAATTACATTAAATCTGACGATATTTCCTCAAATCCTGGAAAATATATTATAATACCTTGCAAGCTTTTAAAATCTCTGAAAATCATTGAAATCCCCGGAAATCTTATAAAATCCCTTGAAATATTTTTTTAATATTTTAAAACCTTAAAGATTCTGTAAAATCGTTGCAATTTCTCCGAAATTATTTAAAAGTACAAGAAAATTCTTTTAAATCCCTTAAACTCAATAAAATCTCGAAAAAAACTTGGAATTTTTCAAAACACGCCAATATATTTCAAATGCTTTAAAATTCCGGAAAATTATTAAAATCAATTCAAAATTTCTTGAGATATTTTTAAATACCCTAAAATATTTTAAATCCTTCAAAATGAGTTGAATATTTGAAATTTGTTTCAAGAAAATCAGTGAGATCAAGAATTTTTTAAAACACCCTAAAATATTCCAAATTCTTTTAAATCCCTTAAAATTTTTTAAGGCTCTTGAAAATTCCTTGGAATTATTCAAAACACCCGACAAATTTTTAAATCTTTTAAAATCCCTTAAAATTATTGCTTTGAAAATATCCTAACAACTTTCAAATTCATTAAATTGTTTTGAAATATCTTGAAACATTTGGAAGTTCTTTAAATTTGTTTCGTATATTTCAAGATACCCTAAAATATTTCAAATTCCTTAAAATATTTTAAAACTCCTTGAAACTTTTGAAAGCTTTTTAAATTCCTGAAATTTTTTGAAGAAACTCTTAAATATTTCCAATCATTTGGAATCCCTTCAAATAATTAAAAACTATTCAAAAGTCCTTTTAAATCTATTCAAATCATTTAAATCAAATGAAAATTCCTTGGAATCTTTGGAAGTATAAAAAATCTGTTCAATTCTGTTAAAAGTTTTGAAATATCTTGAAAATTTTTTAATCTCTTTAAATTTCTTAGGTATTCTTTATTAAAAATACATTAAAATCTGTTGAAATCCCTTGAAACTTTTTGAAAGTATTTAAAAATACCTTAAAATATTTTTAATTCATTAAAATTCTTTGAAATTTGTTAGAACTCTTGAAAATTTCTTGGAATTTTTGTAAATACTTTTGAATCCCTTTAAATAATTTAAATCTATCAGAAATTCCTTGAAATATTTTTAAACACTCTAAAATATTTCAAATCCTTTGAAATTCATGGAAACTTTTTCATCTCTTGAAAATTCATTGGAATCTTTTAAAATATCTTGAAATATTAAAAATTTTTTGACATTTTTTAAAGCTCTTAAAATTTTTTAAGTACTTTGGTTTCCCTTCAAATTATTTAAATCTATTAATAATTCCTTGAAATCTTTTAAAACACCGTAAAATATCTCAAATCCTTTGAAATTTCTTGAAACTTTTTACAACTCTTGAAAATTCTTTGGAATTTTGTACAATACACTAAAATTAAAAAAAAAAAAAAATCCATTTAAATTACTGAAATTAAATTTCCTATATGTATCCTCTATTTAAACTTTCCTAGGATATTTCAAATCCCTTAAAATTCCTGGAAAATATTTGCAACTCTTAAAAATTCCTTGGAATCTTTTAAAATACCTTAAAATATTTAAATTTCTTTGACATTTTTTAAAGCTTTTAAAAATTCCTCAGAATTTTTAAAAATACTTTGGATTCCCTTTAAATTATTTAAATATATTAATAATTCCTTGAAATCTTTTAAAACACCCTAAAATATTTCAAATGCTTTGAAATTTCTTGAAACTTTTTACAACTGTTGAAAATGCTTTGGAATTTTTTTAAATACCCTAAAATCTTTTTTAGAAAACTTCAAAATCCATTAAAATTATTGAAATTAACCGAAAAATCCTTGGAATCTTTGAAAGTACCTTAAAATCTGTCAAATCCTTTGAAACCTTTTAAAATACTTAGAAACTTTTCAAAGCTCTTTAAATTTCCTATAGGTATCCTCTATTAAAAATTTCCTAAAATATTTCAAATCCCTTGAAATTTAAGAAAAATATCTTAAATCTTTAAAATTGTTTGAAATCTGTTCAAATTATGGAAATCTATTACAAATTTCTTAGAGTCTTTTGAATATCCTAAAATATTTCAAATCCTTTAAAATTCCTTGAAATTTTTTACAGCTCTTAAATATTCCTTGGAATTTAAAAAAATACTTTGGAATCTTTTCAGAATATTGAAATCTATTAAAAATTCGTTGCAATCTTATTAAATACCATTAAATATTTTAAATCCTTTGAAATTCCTCAACAATTTTTAAAGGTCTTCAAAATAACTTTGAATTTTTTTAATACTTTAGAATCCCTTCAAATTATCTAAAACTATTGAAAATTCCTTGGAATATTTTAAAACACCCCAAAATATTTAAGATAATTTAACATTCCTTGGAATTTTTTACAGCTCTTGAATATTCCTTGGAATTTAAAAAAATACTTCGGAATCTTTTCAGAATATTGAAATCTATTAAAAATTCGTTGCAATCTTATTAAATACCATTAAATATTTTAAATCCTTTGAAATTCCTCAACAATTTTTAAAGGTCTTCAAAATAACTTTGAATTTTTTTAATACTTTAGAATCCCTTCAAATTATCTTAAACTATTGAAAATTCCTTGGAATATTTTAAAACACCCCAAAATATTTAAGATAATTTAACATTCCTTGGAATTTTTTACAGCTCTTGAATATTCCTTGGAATTCAAAAAAATACTTTGGAATCACAGATCTATTAAAAATTCCTTGGAATATTTTAAAACAGTAACCTAAAATATTCCAAATCGTTTGAAATATTTTGAAATCCTTTGAAATTGTTCAAAGCTCTTGACAATTCCTTGAAATTATTAAAAATTCTCTAATATATTTAAAATCCTTAGAAATCTCTTAAAATCTCTTGCAATTTTTTTAAATATCCAGAAATCTTTTAAACACTTTAAAATTCATTCAAATTATTAAAATCCACTCGAAATTCTTTGGAATCTCTGAAAATATCCTAGATTCTTTTAAATTCTATAAAATATTTGTAAATACCTTGAAATATTTGAAAATCCTTAATGGTTCCATACTTTCGGAAATTGTAGAAAATGTTTCAAAACCACATGAAAATTGTGTTAAATCCTTTTAAAATCCTTTGAAATTCCTTCAAATTAATTCAAGAGAATTCAAAAATAGATAAATACCTAAATTCAATAGTGACTAACCCATTGATTAATTTATTGACAGAGGAGTAGCAAAAGTGTTCTTTTTATTTAAAACAAAAAAAAAGTGTCAAAAATTCCCTGATATTTGTAATTATTTTTTTCAAAATTCCTGACTTTCCCTGACCAAAAAAATTCCCTGATTTCCAGGTTTTCCCTGGCCTGCGGCTACCCTGATTGAACAAAAGTCAAGACAGTCTCGTGTCTTTCTTATCGATGGAATCGTGTTTTACCTGTTTTGTTGAACTAATTTTGTGCTTTGCCTGCTTGTATCGAAGGAATGACAATGTTGTTCGATGCTCCCATCCCTCTGAACCAGACAAGATTTTGGTTTGGACGAACCACCACAACTACATGCAAAACAACCACATTTCCTTACTAACTTGCCAGCTAGAATCAAGCATTATGGGATATCTAAATATCCTAAAATGTTCGATGGTTCATTATGGGCCGTACTTCAATTACGTAATTATTCTATACCCTATCTAACACCCTCCCCCTCCTCCTGTAATAAACCGTAACATAATATTTCTCAATTTCCTTCATCATTAATATTCAAATGGCCAGAATTTAAATATTGCAATACTTTTAAGGGCATGTGACACAGCTAAATACCTATATTACCGACATCACTTTTTCCGTTCACTGAATGTTTTTTTGAACCTAAGAACTTTTTTTGTAAATAAAATATCGAGCTGAAACTTCTGGGAAATGTATAAGAGTACAATAAAGTACGTTTAGGTACTGCATTTTTGTAGGAACTTCACTGAAAATTATTTCATCTTTTTTGCTTAATCTCAACATTTTTTGAACGTTCGAACTTTTTTTATACATAAAATATCGGTCTTAAACTTTGAGAAATGCAAGAGCCGAAAGAAAACTACGTTTAAGTACAAAGCTTAATAATAACAGATGTAAAAAAATATATTTCAATAATCAATTCCAACGGTATCAGCCGGTAACGTTGTACACGATAATACGAACTCTCTAGAGCCTCGTCTAGTGGCCGCCAGGTTTCGTATTTTCGTGTACAACGTTACCGGCTGATGCCG
>NC_046663.1:193040-210117 GCF_010883055.1 Belonocnema kinseyi | reverse complement strand
TATCTTATTGACAAAAAAAGTTCTTGGGTTCAAAAAAACATTCAGTGAACCGAAAAAGTGAGGTCGGTAATATAGGTATTTAGCTGTGTCACATGCCCTTAACAAAGAATCTTTTATAAACGGAATAAAACAGTATTTCATATACAAATATATTTTGTTTTTAGTATTTAAAATATAAAATATAATTAAATTAAAATTAAAATATAAAAGTATTTTCTACTATATAAAAGATCGTTTTTTAACTAAATACTTAATAGTTGCATTTTCAACCTAAAAAGATAAATTCCCAAGAAAAAAGTATCATAATTTTTAATAATTAATTAATTAATTAATTAATTAATAATTAATAATAACAAACCAACATGAATAATGAAAACGTATTATAGTTCATATTTTAATTAAAAAAAGATGAAATTTATACACTAAAAAAGAATTTTAAAACCAAAAAGATGAATTTTTAACCAATAAAGATTTTTCACTCGAAAGAAATAAAAGTCTTTTTTATTGTTGAACCTTCAACACGAAAGACTACAATTTTCTCTACAAAAATGGAATTTTTAAACCAAAAATACAAATTTCCAGCAAAAAATTAATTTTCCAAGAAACTGACTAATTTTTACCCAACAAAAATGAAATTTCAAGCCAAGAAAATTTTTTTTTTACCAAAAAAAGGAGAATTTTCAACTATAAATAATCATTCTTACAAAAATTGAAAAATTCAGTTAAGAAATTTATTTTAAACAAAAAAAAAAGACTTTTCAACTAAACAGTTAAATTTTCAACCAAACACATAAGCCTTCAATGAAAAAAATAAATATATAACAATAATTTTAACTTTGACCTCAGTAGTCAAATTATTACTTGAAAAAATATTTCTTTTTTTAAATAGTTCAACTTTTAACCAAAGATAAAAAAAGAAATTTCTGCTAAAGCAGGTGAATTTTTAAATAAAAAAGATAGAAAAAAAAAGTTGAATTTTCTGCTAAAACAACATTTCAGTTGACTTTTCACGATCAAAATATTAATTTTTAAACAATAAATAAGTATCTTCAAAAAAATTGAATTTTCAAACCAAAAAGTCAAATTTTAAACCAGAAAAAATGAGTTTTTAACAAAATAGTTAAATTCTCTACCAAATAGTTGCATTTTTAGACAAAAAAGGATCAAATTTCTTTTAAAACAGATAAATTTTTATAAAAAAAAAAAATTATTGAATTTGAATAAAAAAAAGATTCCAGTTGCCTCTTCAAAATGAAAATGTGAATTTTTTAAGGAAAAAGAAATTTTTTACGAAAACATTGAATTTTCAACGCAAAAGAACGATTATTTAAAAAAAAAGTATGAGTTTTTTAACAACATTTTTTAATTCTCTACCAAATAGTTGATTTTAATCAAAAAATATGAAATTTCTCTTAAGACAGATTAAATTTTGTATAAAAAAATGGTTCAATTTTCAATTTAAAAAATGAATGTTTTTAACACCAAAATATACATTTTAAACAGAAAGTAAATTTGCTACGAAATAGTTAAATTTTCAAACAAAACAGTACACTTTTCAAGCAAAACTATCACTTTTTTTAACAAAATAGTTTAATTTTCACCCAAAGAGATGAATTTTCAACTAAAAATATAAATGTTCCAGAAAAAAATTATTTCTTAACAAAGTGATGCAACCAAATATTTCAAACAAAATATGTAGTTAAATTATCAAAAAAGAAGAATAAGTTTTAACTCAAAAGTTGCATTTTCAATGAAAAAAAAATTAATTTCTGCTAAAGCAGGTGAATTTTTAAATGAAAAAGATAAATTAAAAAAAAAAATAGTTGAATTTTCTGTTAAAAAACATTTCAGTTGACTTTTCAAGATCAGAATATTAATTTATAAACAAGAAATAAGTATCTTCGAAAAAATTGAATTTTCAAACCAAAAAGTCCATTTTTAAACCAAAAAGAATGACTTTTTAACAAAATAGTTAAATCTTGAAGATGAAAATATGAATTTTTGTAAAGAAATTCAACGCAAAAGAACGATTATTTAAAAAAAAAGTATGAGTTTTTAACAACATTTTTTTAATTCTCTACCAAATAGTTGCATTTTTATCCAAAAAATATGAAATTTCTCTTAAGACAGATTAAATTTTATATTTAAAAAATTGTTGAATTTTGATCCAGAAAAGATTTCAGTTCATTTTTCAACACCAAAATATAAATTTTAAACAGAAAGTAAATTTGCTACGAAATTGTTGAATTTTCAAACAAAACAGTACACTTTTCAAACAAAATTATGACTTTTTTTTTTAACAAAATAGTTTAATTTTCATCCAAACAGTTGCATTTTACACAAGAGAGATAAAATTTCCCTCAAAACAGATGAATTTTTAATCTGAAAAAAAAGTTGAATTTTGATCCAAAAAATATTCCAGTTCTCTTCTAAACACCAAAATATTAAATTTAAACAAAAAGATCATTTTGTACGAAATACTTAAATTTTCCACAAAACAACAAAAATTTCAATCAAAAAGTATGAATTTTGAACAAAATAGTTTAATTTTCAACCAAACAGTTGCATTTTCACCCAAAAAAGAATAACATTTCTTTTAAAGCAGATGGATTGTTAATTTGAAGAAAAAAAATGAATAAAAAAAACTAGTTGAATTTTCATCCAGAAAAGATTTCAGTCCTCTTCTAAACATCAAAATATTAAATTTAAACAAAAAGCTAACTTTCTACGAAATAGTTGAATTTTCAACAAAACAAACAGAATTTTCAACAAAATTGTTAAATATTCAAAAAGTTGCATTTTTATCCAATATAGATGAAATTTCTTCTAAAACAGATAAATTAAAAAAAAAAGTTTTGAAAAATAGTTAAATTTTCGTCGAAATAAGATTCCAGTTCACTTTCTAGCACGAAAATAAGAATAAGTTAATTTATAATAATAACAATAATAGATGAATAATAATAACAATAAGTTAATTTTTTCATAAATAGTCGATTTTTTAACTAAAAAGTATGACGTTTAAACAAGATTGTTTAATTTTCAACCAAACAGTAGCATTTTTGTCCAAGAAAAAATAAAAACTCTACTAAAAGAGGTGAATTTTCAAATCAAAAAGATAAATTTTCGAAAAAAGAGTTGAATTTTCATCCAAAAAGATTTGAATTGAATTTTTAACACCAAAATAAGAACTTTAAAGAAAATATTTCAGTTTTCAACCAAGTAATAAAATATATAACTAAAAAAAATTATCTTCTCGAGAATGTTTTTGCAAATTTGCAAAAATTCTTGACATTGAACTGTTACGTAATTTAAGTACTGTCCCTTAACTCTTGGAAATTTCTCTCAATTCTGCAGAGAAATCATCAATCACTCGTAAATTTATTCAACTTCCAAGGAGTCAAAAAATGAGAATATCAATCATAAATACAGTGAATTCTAATTCAGTTTATCAATAGAAATAGTGTCATGGAATATAGGAGACACTTTCATAAATTATAAAAAATATTTCGTTAAAAAATTATATATTCTATCCCATTGACACTATATTCTAGCATTTGTTTCTCGTCTGTTATTTGTAAATTACAATACTTATACAAAAATACCATTGTGATGAGGCGCATGAATATTCCCCGAATTTTTCCCCCCTAATGTTTATTTTACAAAAATATACATGGCTGAAAACCAATCAGAATTTCAAATTAGAAACTCTGACGAATTTAAATTTCATGCCGCTATTTGTATGTATCCGGTAAAGCAACAATGACGATAATTAGTCGTCTTTCTTTAAAAAATAGGTGTGTCATGAAAATATCGAAAGCATTTTTCACAGTTGATTAAGGTTTATCAATTAGAAATTTTATTATTCTATCAAACTGATAAACCTTTAAAGAAAATAAGCTATCAATAAAAAATAATTAAATTAAAACAAAAAATACGAATTTTCAACAGAAGAGTTGAATTTTCAGCCAAGAAAGATTTTTCAATCAATAAAGAAGAAAAAAATCTCAACCAAAATGTTCAGTTTTTAAGTCATGAAGACGAATTTAATTTTCGACTAAAAAATACGAATGGAAAAAAAGTGAATTTTTAATGAAAAAGATCAATTTTCTAGTAAAAATGAAAAACTTAAATTTTTAATTAAAAAAAGAAACGAATTTTCAACAAAAGAAGTAAAATTTCAACTAAAAATATTGATTTTCAACCAAAAAAATGAAATTTTGCAAACAAAATATTTGAACTTTCAAATAAAATAATCAATTAAAAAAAAAAATAGAACAGTTTAATTTTAAGTTAGAAAAATAAGTTTTTCACGTCAAATAACATACATTTCCGACGAAACAGTCAGTTAACAAATTAATTTTCAATTTAAAAAACTCATTTTCTACGAAAGGAGAATAATTTTTAACGAAATACATTTTCAACGAAATATTTTAATTTTTAATGGAATTTTCCACCAAAAAGTTTAATTGTCTACCAAAAAGAAAAATTTTCAATAAATTAGATGAATTTTAAAATAAAATAAAGTTAAATAAAATAATTAAATAATAGTTAAATCAAATAAATTTTTAACGAATTTGTTAAATTTTCAAAAAAAAAAAACAGATGAATCTTTAATCAAAAAGATTAAATGTCTATCAGAAAAAAATATCAACGAAGAATGTAAGATAAATGATTAATTTTCAATAAAAAGTTTGGACAACAAATTTAGTTTAAAAAATTAGTTGTTAATCAAGATAATAATTTTCAATTAAAGAAAAATTAATTTTCAATAAAAAAATAAATTTTTTATAAAAAAAAATAATAATTTTAAAGAAAATACATGAATTTTCAAACAAATATTTTAATTTTTAATGGAATTTTCAACCAAAAAGTTTAATTTTATACTAAAAAAAAAACAATTTTTCAAAAAAATAGATGAATTTTCAAATAAAATAAAGTTAAATAAAATAATGAAATAATAGTTCAATAAAATAATTTTTCAACGAATTTTTAAAATTTTCAACCAAACAGATGAATTTTTAACAAAAAAAGATTGAATGTGTAAAACAAAAAAATATCGACGAAGAATGTAAGTTAAGTTTTTAGTTAAAAAATTAATTTTCAATTAAAAAAAAAACTAAGCTTCTACCAAAGGAGAATAATTTTCAACAAAATACATTTTCAACGAAATATTTTAATTTTTAATGGAATTTTCAACAAAAAAGTTTAATTGTCTACCAAAAAGAAAAATTTTCAATAAAATAGATGATTTTTCAAATAAAATAATATTAAATAAAATAATAGTTAAATAAAATAAATTTTCAACGAATTTGTTAAATTTTCAAACAAATAGATGAATCTTTAATCAAAAGGATTAAATGTCTATCAGAAAAAAATATCAACGAGGCATGTAAGATAAATTATTTGTCGAAACTTTTTATTGAAAATTAATTTTTTTAACTAACAAGTTTAATTGTCTACCAAAAAGAACATTTTTCAACAAAATTATTTAACAAAATACATTTTTAAAGAAATATTTTAATTTTTAATAAAGTTTTCTACCAAAAAGTTTAATTTTCTACTAAGAAAAAAAAACAACAATTTTTCAACAAAATAGATGAATTTTCAAATAAAATAATTAATTAATAGTTAAATAAAATAATTTTTCAACGAATTTGTTAAATTTTCAACCAAACAGATGAATTTTTAATCAAAAAATTTAAATGTCTGTGAGAAAAAAAAATATTGAAGAAGAATGTAAGTTACATTTTTAGTTAAAAAAATTAATTTTCTATACAAAAGTTTCGACAAAAAATTTAGTTAAAAAATTAATTTTCAATCATGCCACTAACTTAAAAAAAATATTAATTTTCTATCAAAAAAGAATCATTTTAAAGAAAATACATGAATTTTCAAACAAATATTTTAATGTTTAATGGTTGCTTTCAATTAATAAATAAATTTTCAACTAAAGAAGATTAATGTTTAAACAAACATGATATAGTTAAATGTTCAGTTAAAATGTGTATTTCCAGTAAAAAAAAACGAATTTTGAACCAAAAAGAATAATTTTCTACCAAACATGGAATAGATTTTCAGTTTAAAAAATAAATTTAAAAAATGTAAACAAAATAATTCGACTTAGTAGATGTTTTTCTAAAGAAAGGGCAATATGTGCGCGCGTAGCGCACACAATGTTCTAGTTCGTTAAAATAAAAATGATTTAAAATACAGATTCTATAAAAAAACATTAATTTTCAACCAAAAAAATGAAATTTTGCAAACAAAATATTTGAATTTTCAAATAAAATAATCAATTTTCAAAACAAAATATATAATAGTTTAATTTTAAGTTAGAAAAAGAAATTTATCACGTCAAATAACATAAATTTCCGACGAAACAGTCACATTTTCAAACAAACAGATGAATTTTTAATCATTTTCAAAGAAATATTTTAATTTTTAATACATTTTTCAACCAAAAAGTTAAATTTTCTACTAAAAAAACAACAACAATTTTTCAACAAAATAGATGAATTTTCAAATAAAATAATTAATTAATATTTAAATAAAATAATTTTTCAACGAATTTGTTAAATTTTCAACCAAACAGATGAATTTTTAATCAAAAAGTTAAATGTCTGTGAGAAAAAAAATATTGAAGAAGAATGTAAGTTAAATTTTTAGTTAAAAAATTAATTTTCTATACAAAAGTTTCGACAACAAATTTAGTTTAAAAAATTAGTTTTCAATCATGCCACTAGTTTTCAACTTAGTAAATGTTTTTCTAAAGAAAGGGCAATATGTGCGCGCGTAGCGCACACAATGTTCTAGTTCATTAAAATAAAAATGATTTAAAATACAGATTAGGTTACACAATTTTAAGTAAAGAAAATCTTATAGAAAATAGAATACGGAAAATATTCATGCCCCACAATTGTGATCACTAAATTAAAACAAAAAAATATATAAAAAAATAACCTAATACCAAAAATTGGTGCTAATATTGCATCTAATTATTTGAATGAAACTATGAAATATCTAAATTTCAAAACTCACCTGAGGACAAAAAATCCCTTCTTCAAGTAAAAAACGTAACAACATACACGGGCGCATAACACATAAATTGATTTCGTTAAAAAAAATATATATCGTTAGCTAACGTGCCGTATTTTAATAAATCTATAAAAATATTAATCACATGAAATGAAATAAGCAGGAATGAAAAGCAGTTATATCTAAACAAAAAAAAGTGGATGATCATAAATAGTTCATTTAAAAATATAAGGACAAAATAAAGGTCGGTTTTAAAATTAATTCTCTACTTATAGACATTATATTAACTGCTCTTTTCTTTTATAAAATTAAAATTAAAGGCATCATGTGCAAGGATCTGAATCATGCACGATGCGAAACTACGTTCTCTAGAGTCCAGTCATCACGTCAGAAAAACGCGTGATTCGATTACATAAGTTGCCCGTGATTTTTTTCTTTTTTTTTTTGTAGGGTTGGGGAGGGGAGAAACCCTTTGAAAATTTAAGGAAAAGTACTAACAAATCCATGTTTTTAAATATCCCGTTTAGACTGCATATTCCGTGGTACAGACTTCTAAAATAAAAAAAGGGCACAAAATTCCTCACAAGACTAAAGAAAAATAAATTGTTCTAGCTATGGTGAGCTTGATTTTTGCCGCTTGTATTTTTTTCAATATTTCCAATTTTATTAACAATTAATTTAATATAAAAATGTTGTTTTTTCAAATATTTACTACTATATCCTATTCTTATATTTTAATTTGCCTTTTATTTTGCTATTTATTTATATTTGAATATTTATTTTATAAATATTCACTGAAAAAAATTCACTGGCAATCATAGGTTTTTTTCCCACAATTTCAACATTTTTCCAGTTATAATTTTTCGCAGAAAATTCGAATTTTTGGCTTGAAACTTTAATAGTTTCGTAAAAAAAAAAATAAAGTGGTTGAATATTAACTTTATTGTTTAAAATTTATACTTTCAGTTTGAAAATTCAACAGTTTGGTAGAAAATTAAGCTATTTGCTTAAAAAATAAATTTATTATTTAAAATTCATATTTTCAGGTTGAAAATTTATTTTTTTCATTAGAAAATTTATCTCTTTTCGTAGAAATTTAATGTTTTTTTGGTTAAAAATTAAACTAATACATAAATTTAATTTGTTTTGTTTGGCGATTCAACTATTTTGTAGAAATTTTGTCTCTTAGATTCAAAATTTAACAATTTGATCGAAACTTCATATTTTCTAGTTAAAAATTTAATTGTTATATAGAAAACTCATACTCAGGTTGAAAATTTAACTCTTTTCTGGAAAAGTTGTCTTTCTGGTTTAAAAATTCATCTCTTTTCGTATAAATTCCATCTTTTTTTTTTTGTTGAAAAAGCAATTTTTGTAGAAAATTAGTCGATTTGGGATAAATATTTCATTATTTGGTTGAAATTTAACTTTTTTAAATCATAATTTTGATTTAAAATAAAAATATTTTTTCGTTCAAATATCAACTATTACATTTTATGTTTAGAAATCTTTTCTTGGTTTGTTTCAAATTTGTGTGTGTAATTGAAAATTGTCTTTCTTATTGAAAATTAATCTATTTGGTTAAAAATTCTACTATTTGGTTGAAATATAAAATAATTGTTAAAAATGTAATAGTCAATTGCAACAAAAAAAAATGCAGACAGCAAGAATCGAACCTAAACTTTCAGCTTACAAATCCTGATCGCTACAGCATGATCTTTATTATTTTCCAAAACTTCCCTTGGATTTCAAAAATTCTTTTTTTCTTAAGTCTAATAATAATTGTTTACGAAAATTATTTTTCATGCAGTTTAAATTATAATTCTTTACTGAAATTCCCGGTAACAAAATTATAATTTTTTTACTTTTTCTACTTTTCTAGTACTTAATTTATATTTTTCACTGCTTAAAACTTTCTAGTTTCAAATCCTGGAAAAGTTTTAGTTGCAAAAAAAATTTAATTCAAACCAATTCTAAATTGGAACAAAGAATTTTTTTTAATCTGACGAATTCTGATTTGGAACAGGGTTTGTGCTTTATAAATTCCCTTTTTTTAAATCGGAATTTAAATTATTTTATAAAATTTCCAATAAATTTTCAAAGATAAAATTATAATTCTTTACGAAATTCCCTATTCTAAGATGGAATTATACTTATTTACCAAATTTTCTATTATAATTCAGAAATATAGTAATTCCTTTTTTCCAAAATTTGGAAATGAAAAATTTCCTATTCTAAAGTAACCTAAAATGAAAATTATCATTCTTACGGGAAATTCTTAGTTCTATCTCAGAATAATTATTATTTTATAAAAATTCTCCGTCTCAAAATCTAAATTATAATTCTTTGCAGAAATTTGCTTGTCCCAAAAGTAAATTTTATAATTCTTCACAGAAATTCCCAATCCCACAATCAAACTTATACTTTCTTACTGAAATTCTACGTCGAAAAAGTGAATTAAAATTCTTTTCGTAAATTCCCTGTTTCAAGTTAGAATTATATTTAATTAAAAAATTTTCTACTATAATTCAGAAATACAGTAACTTCTTTTTCCGAATTTTTCCACCGAAATTTATAGTCCTAAGGTAAAAATTTTAATTCTAAACAGGATTTCCTATTCTAAAGTGAATCTAAAATAAAAATTTTTATTCTTTACGGAAACTCCCTATTTTTAAGTAAAAAATTATAATATTTAACAACATATTCGGGGCCTTTTTCCTGCTAAAATGAATGGGTCAAGCAAAAAAAAAAAAAGTTCGTGATGACTGGACCATTAAAGAGGTTAAATTAAACGTATAACTGTTTGCATTAAAAAATAAAAATATATATTAAATATGTCTATAGGTAATTACGTATATAATTTGATAAATTCTGACCTCAGCCTGTTTTTATACGCGGGATGTCGTCCGCGTCCATCAGTCTCCTTACAATCCGTCTCTGTATCGCTGCTGCTGTCTTGCATATAGTTGAGACGTTCGATAGAATATGACATGTCAAGTCAACTGGAAAAAAAAACAAAATATTTCCAAGGCTATTTCCAGTTATTTTCAGAAGAAAACACTTCAGAAATTATTTTTAGGGCATTTGAAGGGCGAAAATCTATAAGGAATGATGCGCCATTTCCCATTTTTTCTCAGAAATGTTAAATCGACATAAAGGTATAGCACATTAAACAAAAAATATTCATTTTCTACCAAATAGTTGATTTTTCAATCAGTAAGATGAATTTTCTCTACAATAAACAAAGTTTTAGTTAAAAAAAAAAAAATTGTAAGCATATAAATTCATTTTGAAAAAATTCGAATTTTTTTTCAAAATAGTTCAACTTTCACCGAATAAAATTAATCTTCTTCCAAAAAATACGATTTTTCAACACAATATATCAATTTTTAACCAAATAGTTGTGTTTTTAACTGAAAAATATAAATTTTGAATCAAAAAGGAATAATAAATGTTTCTTTTAAAACGATTAATTTTCAGCAGATTAATATTCAACAAAAAGAAACGAATTCTTAACGAAATGTTTTATCGCTGATACACGCACCAGAATATTTTTATCTAAAAAAAAAGACCGTTGAAATCAGTAAAATAATATGAATTTTCAACAAACTATTTGAATGCTGAACAACAGATCAATTTTCAAACAAACAAAGAAAAACTTTTCACAGAAAAGAGTTGCATTTTCCACCAAGCAAGATTTGTTGGTTAATAAAAACATTTTTTATCCAAAATGTTAAATTTTCATGCTGAAACGACGAATCTTCTACAAAGAGTTTATTTTTTAAGCAAACAATCTGAATTTTTAAACAAAAAGTAAATATTAAAAAAATCGTGTAATTTTAAAGTCAAAAAAATTAATCTTATCAAAATGGTTAAGTTGTCAACAACACACGAATGAATTTAATACAAAAAAAATCGAATTTTTAGAAAAAAGGACGACTTTTGAAAAAAATAAATGAATTTTCAATGAAAAAAGATACATTTTTAAACCAAAATGGAATAGTTATCACTTTTAAATACTTTAACTTTTAAACAAAGAAATAAATTTACAACTAAAATTATGTATTTTTAATAACAACAAAAGAATTATTTTTTAAACAAATAATTCGTTTTTCAAACAAAATGATGAATTTTCATAAAAATAAATGAATTTTCAAATAAAAAAAAATAGATTTTTGTCCAAAAATGGAATAGTTATATTTATAGTAAAAAAATTAATTAGGAACCAAAAAAACAAATTTCTAACCAAGAAGCTGAACTTTTCACCATCTAAAATAAATAATTATTCATAAAATACATGAATTTTGAATAAGGATAATTTTTTTACTAAACATCAAATAGTTTGAATTTCAGTTATGAAAGTTATTTTTTATAAAAAAATTTGTTTTTAAGAGAGTATTTAAATTTTCAACCAAGAAAGATTTTTTGGTTAATGAAAAAAAATTGCACCCTAAATGTTGAACTTTCATGCTAAAAAGACGAATTTTCTACAAAACAGTTCATTTTTGAAGCAAAAAATGTAAATTTTAAATCAAAAAGTTAATATATAAAAAATTGTATAATTTTAAAGCCCAACAAATTTTCAACCATAAAATTAATTTCCTACCAAAAAAAAGAAACAAAGTTTTAGTAAAATAGATACATTTTCATCTAAAAAATATCAATTTTTATCCAAGAATGAAATAATTTAAATTTTAGTTAAAAAAGATCATTTTGAACAAAAAATTTGTTTTCAAAAGAGTATTTAAATTCGCAAAAGAAGAAACAAAAGGTTTTTGAACCACAATGATGAATCATCAACCAAGAAAAAAAATCGAATTTATAAAATACCATAGTTCCGCTTTCAACTAAATAATTGTATTTTGAACCAAAAAATATGTATTCTCAGCGAAAAATGTAGTAGTTGATATTTAAAAAAAATTGATTTTAAATAAAAAAATAACAAAATTTAGCCAAAAAATTTAAATTTTCAACAAAAGGGTAGAACCCTCATCCAAAACAGATTGATTTTCAACTAAAACAATTGCATTTTTAGCTACAAAAGATGCAATTTCTACGATAAAAGACGATTTAAAAAAAAAAAAATGAATTTTCAACCAAGAAATATTTTTCCGTCAATAGAGACAAAAAATTAATCGAAAATGATGAATTTTCATATCAATGGAATAAAAAATCTAAACCAAGAAGATTAATTTTTAAAAAATAAAAAATGTCATCAAAAAAGCTAATTTTCAACCAAACAGTTTGGATTTTAGGCTAAAAAAGATTAAATTTCTATTGTAACAGATTGATTTGTGAACTAAATAAGGAATTTACAAAAGAACTCATATTTTCAACCAGGAAATTTATTTTAGTCAATAAAGAACAAAAATGTTATCCACAGTGCAGAATTTGCATGCCAAAAGACGAATTTTCTATAAAACAGTTGAGTTTTCAAAACAAAAATACGGGTTTAAAAAAAAAGTTAATTTTTAAAAAAGTAGTTAAATTTTTTACAAAAATAGTTGAAATTTCAACACAAAAAACGATTTTCAACATGAATTTTCAGCTAATAAAATAAATGTTTAACCAAAAATGCAATGGTTATATTTTCAAATAACAAAATTAATTAATAACTATAAAAAAATGAATTTTCAAACAAAAAGCTCAACTATTCAATACGAAGATTAATTTTTTACTGCAAAAGACGAATTATAAACAAAATACATCAATCTTCAATCAGTGGAATTTTTAAATAAAAAAGATTTAATTTCTGTAATAAAAGACAGATTTTTATAAGAAAAAAGCGAATTTTCAACACAAAACTTAAATTTTTAGTCAATAAAGAAAAAAATGTCTAGAAAATGTTGAATTTTCATAACAAAAAGATGAATTTTCAGGAAAAAGTTGAAGTTTTAAACTAAAAATACGAATTTTAAACAAAAAAGATAATTAAAAAAAAATTAATTGCATTTTTTAGCAAAATGGTTGAATTTGGTACTCAAAAATTCGAATTTTCAACACAAATTTTCATTTTAAAAAATCAATTTTCAACCCAAAATTGAATATTTATATTTTTAGTTAACAAAATTAATTATTAGCCATAAAATATAAATATTCAAGCAAAAAGCTAAACTTTTCATCAAAAAGATTAATATTCTACCATAAAAGACGAATTTCAATTATAATACATCAATTTTCAAACATTTGAATTTTTAGATAAAAAATATTAAATTTCTAAGATGAAAAATGAATTTCTATAAGAAAAAGAAGAATTTTCAGAAAAAAAGATTTATTTTCAATCCGAAAATATGAATTTTCAAGAAAAAAGTTAATTTTAAATAATGTAGTTGAATTTTCAACCAAAAAAGATTTTTTAGTCATCAAAGAAAAAAATTCAAAGTAAATGTTTAATTTTCATGGCAAAAAGAAGAATTTTCTACAAGAAATTTAAATTTACAAACTAAAAATACAAACTTTGAGCAAAAAGGTTAATTCCCAACAAAATAGTAGAATTTTTTTATAAAAATAGTTGACTTTTCAACACAAAAAGAAAAATTCCTAACATAAATTTTCAACAGATAAAATCGATTTTTAAACAAAAATGGAATAGTTATATTTTCAGTTAAGAAAATAAATTATTAACCGTAACAAATGTATTTTCAACCAAAAAGGAAAAAATATGATCAATATTCTACCATCAGAGACGGATTTTAATTATAATAAATCAATTTTCAACCAATTGAATTTTTAGATAAAAAAGGTTAAATTTCTACGATAAGAAGAGGAATTTTTATAAGAAAAAGACGAATTTTCAACAAATAGTTCAATTTTTAAGCTAGAAATACGAATTTTTAACAACAAAATTTATTTTCAAAAAGATAATTGAATTTTCAACAAAACAGTTAAATTTTCGAACTAAACATTCGAATTTTCAACACGACTTTTCATACAAAAAAATCGATTTTCAATCAAAAATTGAATAGTTTTATTTTCAGCTAACAAAATTAGTTATTAACTATTAAAAAAGAATTTTTAACCAAAAACCTCAACTTTACATCAAGAAGATTAATATTCTTTCACAAAAGATGAATTTCAATTATAATACATAAATTTTCAACCATTTGAATTTTTAGAGAAAAGAGATTCAATTTCTACGATAAAAAATGCATTTTTTTAAAGAAAAATATGAATTTTCAACAAAACCGTTTTATTTTCAAACCAAAAATATGAAATTTCAATAAAAAAGTTAATTTTAGATAAAATAGTAGAATTTTCAACAAAAAAAAAAGATTTTTCAGTCAATAAAGAAAAAAAGTTATACACAATGTTTAATGTTCATGGCAGAGACGAATTTTGTTCGAAAGGAGTTAAATTTTGAAACTGAAAATACAAATTTTCAACAAAAAGGTTAATTTTCAACAAAATAGTTGAATTTTCAACACAAAAGGACGAATTTTCAATCAATAAAATCGATTTTTAACCAAAAATGGAATAGATATAATTTTAGACAACAAAATTAATTATTAACGATAACAAATGAATTTTTAACCAAAAATAATAAGATTAAAAGATTAAATTTCTACGATAAAAGAGGAATTTTGATTAGAAAACAAGAATTTTCAACACAACAGTTAAATTTTCAAACTGAAAATACGAGTTTTTGACAAAAAAGTTCATCTTCAACCCAAAAACTCGAATCTCCCACACGAATTTTCATTTAAAAAAATCAATTTTCTAACAAAAATTGAACAGTTATATTTTCAGTAAACCAAATTAGTTATAAAAAAATTAATTTTAAATAAAATAGTTGAATTTTCAACAAAGTAATAAAAATTTTAAACAATAATAAAATGTTTTACCAAAAGATGAATTTTCAACCAGTAAATTATAAAACCCTCACTTTTCAGAATTCTCTGACCTCTAGCAAACCTGAAATAAACCCGACTTCAAAAATTTGGCACTTGACTCCATATATACATATCCAATTTTTATTTATAAATCTAAACTTACCAAAATTATTTAATTTAATTAAATTGATCGAAAATTTTTAATGGAGAAACTATCATAATTGTATCATTTCAATATGAAAGCGATAATGATTAAAACGCTAAAAATTGATTACATTTCGAATTTAGAAATTTAAGGGATGTAATATAAAATCAATTTAAAAGCACTAGTTACATATATATATCGTTTTGCAATGACGTCACAATGCCAAATACCTAACCTCCATATGCGGAATAATCAATATAATTAATGACAGTTTATATATTTATACTCCTCAGAGTACATACTTGCAATAATATAAATATTTTATTTTTACTTACGGTATGTCTGCAAGCTTCACTCGCTTTACTCACTAGAGAGAGTCTAGCGTGTTTGGATTATCTTTTGCGACATTATTGCAAAAAATGACATTTTTATCTACTAATCCTGTTATGACTAATTTGGTTTCCGAATCCTTTATCTATAACACTATTTGCATTGATGTTTTTGAAATGAAAACTTAGGAATTCTGGATACACAGATTAGAAAGGACAAAAAGGAATGGAATTTACACTCTATTTGTGAAAGCACCAGCACAATATTCGGATCACAACGATTATGTCGGTCGAACTGACACTTTTGACTTTAGGCTGAGAATAACAGAGAATGACACAAAGATTGGGAACAATGAACTTCTAATGACGACACGCGGAAGGAAAGCCAATAGCCAATTTCGATTGATTGTTGAGATTTTTTATTCATGAACTACATAACTTAAATGATATACCTACGAATATGACCATCGACATAAATACTGGACTGCTGGCTACGGCTGTCGGAAGTGGACCAGGGAATAGAAAGAGAAAAATCGAGAAAGTCGATCTGTCCTTTTCTAAGGATGGTAATTGGGTCTACTCATCTTCCATCTGCTTTCATTAGAAAAAGATCAACTGACCAATCACCAATCACCATCCTTAGAAGAGGACAGGCGAATTATAATAAACATTCAAGTTTAATTTACAAGCTAAAATCTGTGTACCGAGTGAATCATTTTTCAAACCTAACCTATATTTCGCGGCTAATGGTTTCAACTATTCAACGACAGGTAACGGACCTATACCTCAACAAATCAGTGCAGAGTATTAACGGAAGATATTCGATAGCAGAGTTTGGACGTAACACAGACTTGTCAATATGAAACATTTCATCTTTATCTAAAACGATATTTTGATTTTTAAACAATCTTTTGTTGAATTGTAAGAAAAAATAATAAAAACTATATATTTTAATAAAAATTATAGAAGATTTTATCTTAAACTAAAACTATATCTTTATATTTTAAAAGTACTTTGTAGAAATATTAAAAATAAAATTAAGACTAAGTATTTTGATAACAGGGTGGCCGTTTTAATCCAAGAAAAAATTCCCTGTAATTTCCCGGTTTTTTCTCGGTTCAGAAACATTTTTCACGGCCAATAGAATTTACATGTAAAAAATTGAAGGTACTAACACTTTTCAATTTAACAATTTTTAATAAAATGCAGATAAACTACAAAATTTAGCATTTTTAACTTTTAAAAATTAATGAGTTCAAAGATTCAAACATTTAATTCACGTTATCATTTTCAATGCTCTAAATTAAAGAATCAATTAATTTTACATTTTTATATTATATTATTTTAAACAATCCTCAGGGTAGAAACGTTAAAAATTAAAAAATTAAATGAAAAAAGAATACTTCTTAAATTATGAGTTAAATTATATTCATTTTTGAAATGAATCGAATTTTTCCTACAATTTTTAGAAAATCCTGCAAATTTAAAAAAAAATTCTTAAAATCTTCCACATTCTTTCCTAACAATTCTCAAAAAGCTTCTAATTTTTTTTTAATCGGCAAAAATCTACATTTTGTTTTAAATTAAATCATTTCAAGTTCACAATTATAAATTTGAAACTTTTCAAAACTTCTAAATACGCGGGTAGTTCAATAAGTCCTTAGAATGAAGTATAAAAACAATTTTTTTTGGGTAAATTTTTTTTTATTTTTCAACATAATCTCCTTGGAGCTCTATAC
>NC_046663.1:176078-192940 GCF_010883055.1 Belonocnema kinseyi | reverse complement strand
AGATATCCTTGTGGCCTCAGCTAACTCACGCACTTTTAATCTTCTATCCTTCAACACCATATCGTGGATTGTATTGATGATTTCGGGAGTACTTGCTTCTACTGGCCTTCCTGAACGTGGTTCGTCACTTATTGATGTACGACCCACGCTTAAATTCATTTACCCAGTTATAAACCGTTGCTAAGGCAGGGGCAGATGTGCCATGAACTGACTCCAATTCATTTTCTATCTCATATGGAGTTAAACCCTTTAAATGAAAATGTTTGATTACCGCTCTGAACTCGTTTTTTTCCATTTTTCTTAACGAACAATTTTTTTTTCAATTGGTTATAAAAACACGTAAACTCAGAAGATGTGGACTGTGACTGCACCATATATCTAGTCGGGAGTGGTGCTGACTGAAAACAGATGATTTGGAGCGATTCGCGCGCCATCTGTTGGTCATTCGAAGGACTTATTGAACTACCCTCGTACCTCTTAAAATTACTCAAATGTTGTCTACAAATAATAAGTGTTCAATTATTATATATACGTCAAAATTTAACAAAGTGATTTATAAATAAAACATTTTTTAAATAGAACAATTAAAATTAAAAAGTTAAAATTTTAAAAGCTCTACGAAATTCTAGAGATTCAAAGCTTTCTATGTAAAACAATTCAGTTTAAAATTTTTTACTTTTCAATATTTGGTGAAATATTTCTAACTATTCAATAATTATTCTTTTTTTCAATTAAACAAATTTTAAATTGAATAGATTAAAATTGAATATTTTAGAGTGAAACAATATTTGATAAAAAATGCATTATTATGAAGTTATTTATAAATTGAAAATAATTGATAAATTTTAAATGAGAAGCTTACATTTTTTAAATGACTGAGACTTTCGAATTGAAAACGTTTAATTTTTAACGTTAAAATTTGGAAATTTCTAAATTTTGAACGGAGTTCGAATCATTTTTTTTTTAAATAAATTATTGTTCCCTTTTAATACTTAAAGCACAGATATATAAAAAAAAATTTAATTAAATATCAAGTTTTCAAGACTGCATATTAAAATTCTTTAAATTAAAATTTAAAACTTAAAATAGAAAATTTTTAAAGTAGAAGATTTTTTGATTACGCATTAGAAATTGAATGATGTCATAATTGAAAAGGATTAAAATTCAATTGGTGATTTAAAAAAACTGTTGAGATCAAACTTGGAGAGAACTTTTTTTCTCTCTAAAAATTTGCAAAATTCACGGTCAAAAAATAATTTCACTGTCATTTTCCGGTTTTTCAGATTTCGCGGGCCAGTGGCTACCCTGTATAATAAATATGGAACATTTCATCTTAAACTCAAACGATATCTTCATTAAAAAATATCTAGCGTAGAAATAAAAAAAAATTACATGAAAACTGTATTTTATAAAACTCTTCTGTAGAAATATGAAAAACCAATCAAACACTGGTTATCTTAAAGTGAAACGATATCTTTATTTTTTTAATTCTTTCATAACAAGATTTTTAAAAATAAATAGAAACTATACCTTCTTAATTGATTTATTTAAATTTAAGTTTTTTAAGTTAATTAATCTTTCAATCAATTGATTAATTCGTTTATTCCAATAAATCACCTGTTATTGTATTAGGGCTACTGTTGCTAATGAATTACTAATTTATACCAACATCTGGCATTGTTAATTCTTATAATTTTTTATGAAATAAATTTGTTGTAACACCATTCTTTTTTCAAACTTATTTTTTATAAAACTACTTTATATAAATTTAATAGACGTATTTGGAATTCAATAATAGCGCTCGTGTCGCTCAAAAAACATGGCCGCCGGAGTATACACATCAGTATGGTTTTGAATGGGAGTCGGAAAAAAAGGTATTTTAATAATTAAGGACGTAAAAAATGTTGTCACTGCGGCTAGATACTCTGTGCGAGTTCACGAAAGCTACACTGTCATCCAGGAACATGATAGAAGGTCAGCGAGTGATTAATTCTGGCATGATAATCATGTACGGTGTGAGTGCAAAAACGGGTGAAACCATTGATTTGTATGCCTTATGCCTTCAAACTAGTGCCTTAAGAAAAGATCCACATACCATAACTGGCAGATTAAAAATTAGGAATAACTGTAATAATGACTCGGATGTAGAATATTCCGTGTCTATTGCCAAAATGACACGTTCGTGCAAAACCGGGACCAGTCAATCGTGTAAACATACAGTAGGTGTCCTGCTGTACTGTAACAGGTGAGTAATTTTTGTGACCAAAATGTTATATTTGTACATTTACTTCATTGTCTATCCAGTTTATTTGAGTAATACTGTAGGATTATGGCTTTTCTGAATTCCATAATCTCATTTGCAATTTTTACCGAAATACCTTTAATTGGTCATTAAAAATAAGAACATTCGGGGAAAGCGGGAAAACTATTTTTGAAATAAATTTTTTCGTTTTCAAGGCCTGTTTTATACTTGGAAAAGCGATCGAGTGTGATTGAAGTAAAGGTTAAATTTCTCTTGGTTCGTTATACTTAACCTCAAAACCAGCTGAGAAAAGGAAGCTGCTTCTGCTATTTACACTGGAATTTTGAAGTAAATACACAAGCAAAGTGGGGGAGACTTAGTTGTAACATCCAACCAAACATGTATAAACTATAATGTTCTAGCTTCCCCCGACTGATTCTTATTTTTAATGAACAACTAAAGTTATTAAAATAAAATCTCCAAGTAAAATAATGAAATTCAGAAAAGCTGTGATTCTAAAGTATTACCTTTATTTGTTTCTATTTTTTTTGTAGGAGAGATCGGAAATTCCATCTTCGTGGACAAAATCTTAATCGCAAGGCTTTATATGCTCACTGTTGGAAATGATGTCAATTTTGCTTTATTTAAAACCAAAATATCGTCTGACTCTCATATAAAAACATAGCCAAGTATGAACTCCTGACGGCCATATTTTTTAATTCGCGCAGGGACCACCAGTAGCGCATGCAATTTTAAACTCCCATATTGGGAATTTAAAATTGCATGCGCTACTGGTCTGTTTTGAATTGATCGTGGAATTAATATTTTTCATATGATTCATTTCTAGGTACTTTGTTGGTTTATGGCAAATTTGATTGGTTGAGAACCTAGATACGAGCTCGATGTGTCAAATTAATTCAACGATTAATTCAAAATGGAGCTCCGTGAAAAGGTACCCTTAGTCTTAGGGTACCTTTTCACGGAGGCCTGTTTTGAATTAATCGTGGAATTAATATTCTTCATAGGATTCATTTCTAGGCACTTTGTTGGTTTATGGCAAATGTGATTGATTGCGAACCGAGATAAAAACTCGATGTCTCAAATGAATTCATCAGTTTATTCAAATTCGACTTCCATGAGACCTCCCTTAGAATGTTCTATCCTTTCATAAATTTTAACTATGTAGAGGAGCCCACGCAAAAACTGTTATTGACTAGTTAGTCCTATACTTATTTTGCAACTTAAATTCTTCTCATTTAAATGGATATTTAAATCATAGTGACACGCGGCGTATATTAGTACTAATCTTAGAGTAAAAAATATTTTAGTGGTACTAACATATCCATTTTATCCTGTTATCCACACGGAGAGAAATTTTAAGAGATTAATTCACGAAACTGCTCCTTCATCTTATTCTAACTTTAGAATAAGATCTAAGAAAGCGGAACCCTTGCTTTTAAATCAACGGCCGTTGCTTTAAAAACAAGGGTTCTGAGATCGTAGTTCTTGCACCAAAGTTAGAATAAGATCAAGGAGCAGTTCTGTGAATTAATCTCTTGAAATTTAACTCCCTGTACGCTCTTAAAATGTTTAATTCATAGGCTGTGACCCTAAAATTACTAATCCGTAAAACGAAACTGACATTCCGTGACAGATATTGCAAGGGTACCTTTTCACGGAGGTTGAATTTAAATAAACTTATGAATTAATTGGCACATTGAGTTCGTATCTACTATCGGCGAGAAAATCATAGGCATCTGCCTTTGAAGCTTGTTAGCTCAGCCAAAAAAATTATACAAGAGGCCATGGGAAAAATTTGAAAAAAATTATGAGTATGAGAAAAACTGTTGTGAACCAGTTGCCGTTGTGAAATTTAAAAAATAATCAAAATTGTTGCTTAAAAGTACAAAAATGTGCAACTATATTATGTTCAGTTCTAATACAGATATTAAAGCGATTTAAACTACAAACTGTAATGGATAGGCTCTGTAATTATTTTCAATCACCCAGACGGATACGATAGTCTTATTTTCTGTGAAAAACGCGAAATTTTTAGCCACATTTTTTGTTGGAAAAATAGTGACAGAAAGCAGGGGGGGGGGGGGCTTTTTTGTTTTACTGCCGACCGCTGGTGCC
Source organism: Belonocnema kinseyi (assembly GCF_010883055.1). NCBI lineage: Eukaryota > Metazoa > Arthropoda > Insecta > Hymenoptera > Cynipidae > Belonocnema > Belonocnema kinseyi. The sequence goes on along the minus strand of NC_046663.1, from coordinate 188,562 downwards.
TTTCTTCGACCCGTAGTTCTGAATGTTTAGATGGCACCCGGCCACGGGTTGAAAAAAGGGACCAACGGTCGGCAGTAAAAAAACGGGCCCCCCTGATTTCTGTCACTTGTTTTCCAAACAAAAAAAAGTCTTAAAATATCGCGATTTTCACAAAAAATAAGACTATCACATCTTTCCGGGAGATCGGAAAGAATTAGAGACCTTATCCATTACAGTTTGCAGTTTGAATCGCTTTAATATCTGTATTAGAACTGAACATAATATAGTTGCACATTTTTGTACTTTTAAGCAACAATTTTTATTATTTTTTAAATTTCACAACGGCAACTGGTTCACAACAGTTTTTCTCATACTCATAAATTTTTTCAAGTTTTCCCCATCGCCCCTTGTGTAAGAAATAATGCTCTAAACTTGACTGTTCTTAAGGTGTTTTACGGATGAGGAGTCTTGCACAAAAGTTAGTCCTACGTTAATGTGAGAATTTGTTTAACCCATGTTCTGATACCCTATATTGCGTATTAAAATATACGTTATTACATTTTGTTAGTTAAAAAAGTGAAAAAATGGTGCAGCTGCGTTCAGAAATCCTTTATAAATTACATTTTTCTTTCGGCTCGGAGTTGAAGCTTTTGGCTGTGTTTTTCGTGACACATAGAAGAAGGAAGTATATGGATAAGTACACACACAGTTTACAATGATGCGTCCAAAGATATGGCAACGTTGCAAACTGTGCTCGAAAAACAACATGTGATCGACCGTGAAAAACGTCTAATATTTGGGCTGTTGCCACATCTTCACCGCTCAAATATTCTAACCCTCAACCAGTTTAAAATTTAAATTTTTTCTACGAATTTCCTTCTAAAAATAGGTGATAAAAATGCCAAGGTTTTCACAGAACCTCTGTATTGTGTCCTTCTATCGTGTCTCAGTTTTAAAAACAAATTGTCAGAACCGTTCAAGCGTCATGCTAAAATATGTTACTCTTTCAATACCTTGAGATAGGTTTTACATGAATAAGATGCAGTTTTTGATTTTACTTATCTCAGCTTCGAAATGGTCAGCCCTTTTTTAATTGCACTAAACGTTAGATGACACCCTCATACATCTACTGTCCCAATTTGAGAAAAATTCTCAGAAAATAATTTCATCCGCATAATACCTTAAATGTACCCGAAAATCGTTACTTTTTTTTTACATTTTTCAGTCTGCTGAGCACAACAATTCTTTTACATAATTTAATTACAAAAAAATGTATAGTGCTAAACAAAAATTGTATGCATATGCATTATTTTGAGGTTATGTCGTCTTTCATCTCTGTCTTTCCGATAATCTGTAAATTATTTCTGAAATAAACTTTTTTGATTGGTTGCAAACAAGGTTAGTTCCGGGAGATTAGTTCCCAGTGGGCACAAAATTTGGCGACGTCTTTACGACATCGTTACGACATCTTCACGACATCCTATGTCCATGACGTTAAGGTGTCTTTACGATATCGTAAATAAATCGTATGATCTGACGATGTCTTTATGATATCGCGAAGACACCTTAACGACATGGACATAGGATGTCGTAAAGATGTCGTAAAGACGTCGCCAAATTTTGTGCCTACTGGGTTACTATGTTTATTTGTAAGTCCAAAGTTTTCGGCCAAAAATATTGTGTAGTTTGGAAGTAACGCTCGGGTGAATTGTGACACACATAAACTCCAAATATACACACACGTTGTTAGCAATATCAAAAAAATCACAAAAAAAGTGTGCGGGGACATCCGTTAGCATGTTCGCTATCATTTCCCAGATTTTGAAGGGAAAATATTTTTTCTCCTAGGAAAAAATCCGGGGGAATCTAACACTAAAAAATCGATACTATTTCCTAAGCGCTATGAAAATTAATCACATTTTGCTAAATTAAAACTTTTTTTATTAACCTACAAAAAAAGTGTGTGGGGACGTCCGTTAGCACGTTCGCTATCATTTCCCAAATTTTTAAGACAAAATATTCATTATTCTAGAAAAAAAGCCGAGGGAACCTAAGACTGGTAAAATCGACAATTTTCTAAGTATCACATGCCCTTAAGCTTCAAAGGTAGATGCCTATGATTTTCTCGCTGATAGTAGGTTCTCAACCAATCAAATTTGCCATAAACCAACAAAGCAGCTAGAAATGAATCCTATGAAAAATATTAATTCCACGATTAATTGAAAACAGGGCTCTGAGAGGGTGGCGTCCCATGATGGCAGAATTGCGTTGCGTATGCGTAATGCGTCAAATCACTAGACATTTTAGCTTATCACACAGTGTTTCTTACGAGAATATTATTGGCGGAAATATCTAGTGAATTGAAGCATTACCCAAAACGCCACAGAATTCTGCAATCATGGGACACCACCCTAAAAAGGTACGTTAAGTCTAATGCGAAACGTCACTAGCGAATCTATAAAATGTTCCAAAAACTAAAAAAATGCTGTTCGTCAAAAAGAGACATAGATATCTCTATCTCTTTTTAACCAGTTGCAATTTTCTAGTTCTTCAAATATATTGTAGGTTCGCTAGTGAGGTGCCGGGTCTATGCTAGAATATCTTTGGTATCAAAGATAATCAGATATTTGCTTGTGTTTTTGACTCTATGAAAAAAATTGTTTTAGGCCGATCGGGTGGCCGATTCCACATAATAAATCATCACGGAAATTCGTCAGATAAATTCAAATCGTGCTTTAATTAACCCGGAGTAATTATTGTAGACTTTTTAGTTTCAATTTTGTATTGTGCACAATTGTGGTGACAAACTAGACTCGATGTATCAAACTATTACAAACATAACCTCTGATTCATTCCAAAAATGATTAAAATTCCATCGTTCTTGTCAGAATTTTCGCGTTTTGAAGAATTGTGATATACCCATTTACTTTCTCACTCGTCTACGAATATCGTTGACAATATGAAAGTCACAGTCAAAATCCTGCAAGGAAAACAATGCGTCGTTGACGTAAGTCCAGAGATCAATAAATTTTGTCGGCTTACGACATTTTTTTTTATGATTTCACCTTTTGTGAATGTATTTTTATAATTTCCTATTCAAAATGTCGTTTTGCTTCCATTAATCTCAACATTCTTGGATACAATAACAACCTTTTTCCCTAAATAAAAAAAACCTTCGCATTGATTTGAACAGAAAAATAATTTTTATTTTTCATTTTGAATTAGATTCTACCCTCGGAAACAGTTTTGGAATTAAAGCACAAAGTCAGTGCTCTTCTAGGAATTGATGTACTACAGCAAAAGTTACTTCTTACTGGAAAAACGCTTGACGGTAATTTGTAACTTTATAAAATGTTCTAATTATTCCTTATGGTACTTTTTCCTTTCCATAAAAAAAGTGTCAAATTTTAATTCGATTGAAATATACTTCGATTTACACATATTTTAGAGTAGGGCTGTTTAAACAAAACTCTAGAAAAAAAAATCAAACAAAAAAATATATTCAGTCTCGAACAAATTAATTAAACAGATGACGTTTGGAGGTTAGGTTTCGTGTCTGTATCGACTTTCAACATCAATTGTGAAATGAATGGGCAGTTTTAGAAAAACTTAGCATTTTTTCTTGAAGAAACTATACCTTTTTTGGTTAAAAATTTATCTTTTTAAATTGAAAATTCATTTATTTAGTTGAAAATTTATTTTTTGTTAGAATTTTAATCTTCTTGATTTAAATTTCGTCTTTGGTACAAAATCTGAATATTTATTTTATTTGACTGAAAAACAAACTTTTTGAACGAAATTTAATTATTATATTTCAAGTTAAGTTAAAAATTTCAAGTTATTTTTCAAGTTAAAAATTTTTTAGCTAAAAATTCGTCTTTTTGGTATAAATTTAATCTTTATAGTTGAAAATTAAAATTTGCTTAAAAATTATTTTTGGCTAAGTTATATATTTTTAGGTTAAAAATAAATTTGTTTAACTGAAAATATAACTAATCCATTTTTTGTTAACAAATTTATTCTTTCAAATGGAAAACTTATTTTTTTAAAATGAAATTTGCCTTTTCAATAAAAAATCGTTCTTTTGGGTTAAAAATTAATTTTTTGTTCGAAAATTTATTTCTTTGGTTTAAAATAAAACTATTTTGTTGCAAATTTATTTTATTAGGTTAAAAATAAGGTTTTTCCAGTTGAAAATTAATGTATTTTGTTGCAAAAATGTGTATTTTGGATATAAATTAAATCTCTTTCGTTTTTGAAATTAAACTATCTTGTTGAAAACTACTTTTATTTGGACGAAAAAATTTTTTTTGAGTGATGATTGGGCTATTTTAAGTAAAAAATGCACATTTTTTAGTTTAAAATTCGACTATTTAGTTGAAAATTTATTTTTTGCTAAAATTTTTATCGTCTTCATTCAAATTTCATCTTTGGTATAAAATCTGAATATTCGCTTGAAAATTTATTTTATTTGACTGAAAAACAAACTTTTTGAACGAAATTTAATTATTATATTTCAAGTTAAGTTAAAAATTTCAAGTTATTTTTCAAGTTAAAAATTTTTTAGCTAAAAATTCGTCTTTTTGGTATAAATTTAATCTTTATAGTTGAAAATTAAAATTTGCTTAAAAATTATTTTTGGCTAAGTTATATATTTTTTGGTTAAAAATAAATTTGTTTAACTGAAAATATAACTAATCCATTTTTTGTTAACAAATTTATTCTTTCAAATGGAAAACTCATTTTTTAAAAATGAAATTTGCCTTTTCAATAAAAAATCGTTCATTTGGGTTAAAAATTAATTTTTTGTTCGAAAATTTATTTCTTTGGTTTAAAATAAAACTATTTTGTTGCAAATTTATGTATTTTGTTGCAAAAATGTGTATTTTGGATATAAATTAAATCTCTTTCGTTTTTGAAATTAAACTATCTTGTTGAAAACTACTTTTATTTGGACGAAAACATTTTTTTTGACTGATGATTGGGCTATTTTAAGTAAAAAATGCACATTTTTTAGTTCAAAATTCGACTATTTAGTTGAAAATTTATTTTATTTGACTGAAAATCAAATTTTTTGAACGAAGTTTACTTATTATATTTCAAGTTAAAAATTTATCTTTACTGCAAAATTTAATTACATATTTAATTGAAAGTTCATGTAGTTTGTGAAAATTCTCTTTATTTTAGGTTAAAAATCCATTTTTTCAACTCATAAAATAAATATTCCATTTATGGTCAAAAATATTTTTTTTTTAGTCAAAATCCATTTTTTTAAAAATAATAATTCAACTGCTTAGTTGAAAATTTGCGTATTATCTTAAGAATGCATATTTTTTGTATAAAATTATTCTTCTTGGTAGAAAATTTACTTTTTTAGTTGAAAATTTGTCTTTGGTATAAATTAAATCTCTTTGTTTAGAAATTAAAATTTATTTAACTGAAAATATAACTTATCCATTTTTTGTTTAAAAATGTATCCTTTTAAATATGAAAATTCATGTATTTTATTTGAAATTTGCCTTTTCAGTACAAAATAATTAATTTGGGTTAAAAATTCTTTTTTTTGTATAAAATTTATTTCTTTGGTTGAAAATCAAACTGTTTTGTTGCAAATTTACTTTAGTAGGTTAAAAAGGAATTTTTTTAGTTTAAAATTCATGTATTTTGTTGCAAAAATGTGTATTTATTTATTTAAACAAAAGTTTATTTTTTTGACTGATTATTGGACTATTATAAGTAAAAAATGTATATTTTTTAGTTGAAAAATTAACGTTTTGGTTAGAAATTTATTTTTTTCAAGTGGAAAATTCATGTATTTTGTTGAAATCGCATCTTTTTTAATAGAAAATAAGTCTGGTTAAAAATTCTTTTTTGAAAACTATTTTTTTTTCTTAATAATTTAAATATTTGGTTGAAAATTCATGTATTTTGTTAAAAATGCATCATTTTTTGGCAAACAATTCTTCTTGGTTGAACATTGACCTATTTTTATGAAAATGTATTTTTTGTTTAAAATTATTTTTTTTTTAAGTTGAAAATGCATGTATTTTGTTTAAAAATCGTATTCTTGTTAAAAGTTTAATCTTCTTGTTTGAAATTTAATCTCTTTTCCGAAATTTAATTCCGTTAACATTTTTGTTTTTAAATATAAATTTTTTCAACTGACTTCCATTTTTTGTTGAAATTTATATTTATCTAATCTTATTATTTAAAAATTTATTTACTTTGTTGGAAACTTGTCTATTATTAAAAAGTAATTCTTCTGGGTTGAAAATGCATCTTTTTGATTAAAGATTTATTTCTTTGGTTGACAATGGAAGTATTCCATTTTTTTTTAGTGAAGAAATTCTATCTTTTCTTGTTAATAATTCAACTATGTGACTGAAAAGTCTTTTATTTTGTTAAAAAGCAATATTTTTATATAAAATTATTCTTCGTGATTGAAAATTCGTCTTTTTGGTTAAAATAGTAACTATTATGTTGAAAATTCATTACATTTTAGCGATATTGTTACTATTTTTCTAGTTTTCCTTACAAAATATTTTTTAAATTCTCACTTTTTTTATCAGATAGTTTAATTTTTAAACGAGAAGATTAATTTTCAACTTATAAAACGAGTTTTCTACACACAGTTTAATTTAATTTAAAATAAAAAAGGAGGATTTTATCAAAAAACATTAATTTTCAACCAAACAGTAACATTTCTAACCCAAAAAAATTATTTGCTACAAAAAAAGGTGAATTTTCAACCAAGTAGTTACATTTTCTATCAAATTGCTTAATTTTCGAGCCGTAAATACGAAATTGATACAAAACAGTTAAATTTCCAACTCGAGAATTAGAAGATTCTACAAAAATAGTTCATTTTCATCAAAAAAGAAATTTAATTTCAAATAAAAAGCAGTAGGATTTAACCAATAAAAATGAATTTTCAACCAAATTCTTGAATTTTGTACTAAACGAGATTAATTTTCAACAATATGAAAAAATATAAATAAATAAATATGATTTTTAATTATTTTATATTATATTTGTCTCAAAAAATATTGAAAATGCTCTCACTTTTTTAATTTTGATCCAAAATGCCTTTCTAACGAACTTGAGCTTTATTTTAGGACACTAAAAGAGTGCGCCAAGGCCAATCTAATGATTATTTTTTTTTTTAAACTATCGTGCTCACAGACAGACAGAAATGCATTCGTAAAAATAAAAACTGAGCTGCAAATGAAAGCACTCAAACTGGAAGTATTAAATTTTGAAGTTTTAAAATTGAAATTAAAAATTTTTTGAATAAAAAAAATGTTTTATTCCAATGCTCAATAATTTACGCGTATAAAATTGAAGGTACTAACATTTTTTAATATAAAAAAATATAAATCTACGTTATCTTTTTCAATGCTCTAAATTAAAAAATCAATCAATGAACCTTAAAATTTTCAAAAATATATAATTTTAAGGTATTTTAAGCTAGAAACATCAAATATTGAAAAATTGAAAAAAAGTTTAACTGAACACCTCTTAAATTAGAATTTCAATTATTTTCTTTTTAAATAATTTAAACATCCTTGGAGAGCTTCAAAATTTCATTTCAAAATCTTGAGAAATCTAGAAGTTTTAAATTAGTCCAAATTTAAAATTATTTTGGAAATTTTTTCAGAACTTCTAAATAGCTGCCAAAATTAATTGAATTTTTTTCTGCAATTTTCTGAAAATCCTGCAAACTTTACAAAATTTCTTTACAATTTGCATGTATAAAATAACAATTGAATATTTATTATTTGTAGCCGAAATTTGAGTAATTTTAAGAGATGTGTAGAAGTTTTGAAAAGATTCAAACTTAATGTAAAACTTGAAATGATAGCCTAATATAAAACAAAATGTAGATTTTCGCAGTTTTTAAACAAAAAAATTATATTCTTTTCAAGAATTACGAAAGGCTTCAAAAGAATCAAAACATTTTCTTAAGATCCCTACAAAAATTAAAAATAACTTTTCATTTTGAGAAATCATTTTAGGATAATATTCAAAAAGTTTTTCAAAGATTTAAACAAATTTTTTCAAAAAAGATTCTAGAAGATTTTAAGAAAACTTTCTAAAATTTGCATGATAATTTTAATCTTTTTAAAACTCCTAAATATCTCTTGGAATTACTCAAATTTTTTCTACAAATTTTCATTTTTAAATTATACATCAAAATTTTAAACATTTCACTTGCAAATTAAGCATTTTTCAAATACAACAATTAAAATTGTAACTTTCAAAGTTTAAAAGCTCTTCGAAATTTTAACGATTCCAGGTTTTCTATGTCAAACAATTCAGTTAAAGATTCTTTACTTTTAAATCTTTGGTTTCAATTTACGTGTCTTAAATAAAAATTCAAATATTGCTAAATATTCGATACTTAATCTTTTTTTTCATTAAAAATTTCAAATTGAATGGGTTAAAAATTCAATATTTTAGACTAACAATATTTTTAATTTAAGAAAATCCTTTAATTAAGAATATATTATTATGAAGTTATTTTTAAGATGAAAATAGTTTATAAATTTTCAGTCACATGTTCACATTTGTTTAATGACAATAAACGATAATTAATGATTAATGATAATAAAAAAAAAGATTTATTTATTGAATAAAAATGTTTTTTATCCAAAATTTTCAACCTGAAAAGCTTTTATTTTTGATTTATTCAAGTCTTTAAGAAAGGATTTAAAAATTCTTTAAATTAAAAATGTGAGCTTAAAAATAAAAAATTTTAAATTAAAAAAATTTTGAATTACGCATCGTAATCTAAATAATAGCATTATTGAAAAATATAACAATTCAACTAATTATTTTAAAACTGTTGAAATTGAACGTGGACAGATTTTTTCTTCTACAAATTTGTAAAATTTCCGATAAAAAAAAATTACTGCCATTTCCCGGGTTTTCCCGGTCTCAAAAAATTCCCGGTCCAGCTGCCACCCTGAACAATGGTAAAAAAGTTTTTAATTTTTAATCCAAAACAGTTAAATTCAACCAGACGGCTTTTCAGCATGAGTTGAATTTTCAACTAAGAAAGTTTTTTTTAAATAAAGAGATGGACAAAAATGGAAACAAAATGCTGAATTTTCAACCTTATACTCAAATTTTCTGGTAAAAACGATCAATATTCAACCAAAAATTAAATAATTAATTTTTGAGTTAAAAAAATTAATTTCGAACCAAAAAAGAAAATAATTCTCAACAAAATAGTAAAATAAAGTAATATAAAGCTGGTTTTATAACTGAAAAATCATTGTTATTCAATTTTATATTGCAATTTAAACAAAATTAAGCATCATCTCGAAAAAAATTCCTCGATTTAAAAAAAATTATTTACTTTTGTAAATAATATATAATACTCTAAGTTTTACTTTAAAATCTATAACAAACTGTTATAGATTCCAAATTCACACACACAATGAAGAATTGAGTTTCAGTTGATTAAAATTTATTCATAAAAAATGTTAGTATTACATTTCCAGTTAAAATAATGAATTTTCAACCGATAAAAACGGAATTTTCAATAAAATAGTTAAATTTTCAATGAAAAACTGTTAAATTAAATCAAAGAATGACAATTTTCAACAGAAGGGTCTAATTTTCAACCAAGAAAGATTTTTCAATCAATAAAAAAAAGAATGTCATTCAAAATATTGAGTTTTCAAGTCATAAAAACGAATTTTAAAAAAAGTTGAATTTAAAACCCAAAAATAGGGGTATGTACCAAAATAATTGAATTTTCAACTGAAAAAGATAAATTTTTTTCACATTTATTAAATAACTAAGACTTTCAAATTGAAACAGTTTAAGTTTTAACGTTGAAATCTGAAAATTCTTAAATTTTGAACTGGTTTAAAATCGTTTTTGTTCACTTTTTATTACTTAAAGTACAGATAATTAAAAAAATATATATTTATTAAATAAAAAAGTTTTTTAACCAAAATTTTCAACATGAGAGGCTTTTATTTTTTATTTGTTCAAGTCTTTAAGAAAGCATTTAAAAATTCTTTAAATTAAAAATGTGTGCTTAAAAATAAAAAATTTTAAAGTAAAAAAATTTTTAAATACACATTGTAAGCTAAATAATAGCATAATTGAAAAAACATAAAAATTCAACAAATTTTCTTCTACAAATTTGTAAAATTCCCGGTCAAAAAAAAAAAATCACTATCATTTCCCGGTCCAGCGGCCACCTTCTCCGATGAGAATATAAAAATGAATTGATTTGTCAGAAATAATTGTTTGATAGTTCTGTTTTTGCTTTTAACCGTAAAAAATAGCATTAAAAATCATAAAAAAAAAAAATAATAATTTTGAAAACCCTAGACACGAAACGAAAAATAATTGAAAAGAGAAAAAAAAAAAACTTTTGTACGGCAGTGTATTAAAAAATTATTTGATCTAAAATTGCGATGAAATGAAATGAATTTCAGATGAGAATCCAGTGAGTTTCTATCCAGGAATCAAAGACGGCAGCAAGTTAAATTTGATAATCAAGAAGAGTGCTCAGACGTCAAATAATGAGACACTGCCCGAGAAGGCTGGAATGCAGTTATTAAAGAAGGAGATGATCAGAGTTTTGCGACGCTACTACACAGAATCCGAATCGGAGTCGATAGGAAATGAAATGATAAAAGACCTCAAGTTCAAAGTAAATAATGTTAGTTTTGACGACTTGGAGAGACTCGCGACCGCACTGATGCAAGATCAAGTTAGCAGCAACGTGGCTTAGAGGAGGAAAAAGAAAACTTAGACGTGAGATTTCTTAGTTTGCTACCATTGTCACACATTACGTACGATTTCCTTTCAATGAATTCTTCGCTCTAGTTAAATAATAATAATAATAATTAATAATAATAATTAATAATAATAATAATTAATAATTATATTATACTACTATTGAGCGCGCAAAATAAGCTAGCCTAGACCTGAATTGGAATAATCTCTTGATTTGAGATTTCCGAACGTGCGATTCAAAATAATTATGTATTTACTATTATTTATAACTTAATAATTGTACCTTGCGACGACATTATGTGTAGTAACGAAGGTCTCTTCAATCGGAAATAGATTTATATTTTATTGTACAAAGTAGAAATTATTACAGAAGCTTTTACACGACAATAAAACAATCACTGATCTGCTAAATCCAATTGTCGAAAATACCTTGCGACCAGGCAGATGAATAAGTTCAGGCTGGCCACTCGATACTCGTCCGGGTTTATCTGAATTTAATAATAATTTTTTTAAAAAAACAAGAAATTAGATAATTAGGGGCCCTTCAAAAACTAAACTTGTCATATTCAGTTAAAAATTCAACTATTTGCTTGAAATTTCATCCTTTTTGGGCAGAAAATTAATCTTTTTAGTTCAAAATTAGTTGTTTTTTTTTTGGCTTATAAGTTTTTCTTTATTGAAACTTAATTTTAATTAGAAAAATTAACTATTTCATGTTTCGTTAAACAAAAATCTTCAGTTGAAAATTCAAGTACGTATATTTCTTTGGAAATTTCTGCATTTTGAGGAAACTTTGCCTGCTTGATGACGAATTCACCTAATTGGTTTGAAAATTCATTTATTTAATTAAAAGTTGATTTGTTTATTGAGAATTAATTTTTTGAATCATAACTGAAAATTCAAATATTCTATTTTTAGTTAAAGATTTATAATTTTTTAGTTCAAAATTTATCTATTTTGTTGAAGATTTATTTTTTATGGCAGAAAATTCATCTTCTGGGCTGAAGATTGAACGATTTCGTTAAAAAAATGATCTTATTTGGTTAAAAACTTATCCCTGTAACTTAAAATCGAACTATTCTATTTTTTGTTGAAAATTCATCTGTTTTATTGAAAATTTATTTTTCATGGTATAAAATTCATCATCTAAGTTGAACATTTATTTTTTTTTGCAGAAAATTTATGTTTTCAGTTAAAAATTGATTTTTTTTTTTGGTTTAAAAATGATTTTTGTCCGTTTTTTATCAATTTTTTAAAAAACAAATTTGGTTAAAAATTTTTTTTGTTTTTGTTGGAAATAATTTTTTTTTTACTAAAAATGTTCCTTTTTGGCTAAAAAATTTGATCTTTTCCAGTTGAAAATTCGCTTATATTGATATTCTATTTTTTGTTGAAAATTCATCTATTTTATTGAAAAAAAAATTGTATTGTATAAAATTCATCATCTAAGTTGAACATTCATTTTTTTTTGCAGAAAATTTATGTTTTCAGTTAAAAATTGATTTTTTTTTTGGTTTAAAAATGATTTTTGTCCGTTTTTTAATCAATTTTCTCAAAAAGAAATTTGGTTAAAAATTTGTTTCTTTTTGTTGGAAATAATTTTTTTTCTACTAAAAATGATCCTTTTTGGCTAAAAAAATTTATCTTTTCCAGTTGAAAATTCGCTTATATTGATATTCTATTTTTTGTTGAAAATTCATCTATTTTATTGAAAAAAAAATTGTATTGTATAAAATTCATCATC
>NC_046663.1:172438-175978 GCF_010883055.1 Belonocnema kinseyi | reverse complement strand
CCCTGTAACTTAAAATCGAACTATTTTATTTTTTGTTGAAAAGTTATCTCTTTTAGTTCAAAACTAATTTTTACGGTATAAAATTCATCATCAGGGTTGAAAGTTCCACTATTTTGTTTAAAAATTCTTTTTAAAAAAAAATGCATCAGTTAGATTTAAAAAAATTAACTTTCAATAAAGAATCTAAAAAAAAATCTCAATGAAAAATTATTTAAAAATAGTAAGCTTATCCTTTTCAGTTGAAAATGAAACTATTTGGTTGAAAAATCAACTTTTTTCGTTGAAAATTATTCTATTTTCTTGAAAATTAATTTACTTGGTTAAAAAGTAGTTTTATTAGTAAAAATTAGTTTTTTTAATCTAACTGAAAATTTAACTATTCTATTTTTTATAAAAAATGTATCCATTTACTTGAAAATTGATATATCTTGTTGAAAATTCATTAGTTTCTTTATTTTTTGTTAAATATTTATATTTTTAGTTTAAAATTCAACTATTAGGTTTAATATTCCATTAAAATTTTAAATATTCCGTTGAAAATTCATGTAATTTGTTAAAAATTATTCATTTTTGAAAATTAACTTTTAAACTAAAGATTGAAAATTGAACTATTCTATTTTTTGTTGAAAATTTATCTCTTTTAATTAAAAATTCATATGTTTTATTGAAAAAAAAATTGTATGGTATAGAATTCATCATCTGGGTTAAAAATTCATCTTTTTTGGCAGAAAATTTATGTTTTCAGTTCAAAATTGATTTTTTTTTTTGCTTAAAAATGATTTTTGTCCGTTTTTTTATCAATTTTTTAAAAAACAAATTTGGTTAAAAAATCGTTTCTTTTTGTTGGAAATAATTTTTTTCTACTAAAAATGTAGCTATTCCTTTTTTGCTAAAAAATTGATCTGGGTTAAAAATTCCACTATTTTGCTTAAAAATGTTTTTTTTTAATGCATCATTTTAGTCCAAAGTTCAATGCTTTGGTTAAAAATCTAACGAATTTGGTTGAAAATTCGTTCTTTTTTGTTGGGAATTCATTTTTTCTACTAAAAATGTAGCTGTTCCTTTTTTGCTAGAAAATTGATATTTTCCAGTTGAAAATTCACCACTTTTTGTAAAATATGCGAATTTTCGACTACACAGTTGAATTTCAAACCAAAAAGATAAATTTTCAACCAAAAAGACGAATTTTAATCCAAGAAAAATAATGCATTTTTAACTCAGAGGAATTTTCAAATAAAAATCCTGAATTTTCCTTTTAAAAAGATAAATTTTCAGCCAAATATATGAATTTATCAAAAACAATTATTTTCTAACAAACAGTCAAATTCTCAACAAAATATATGAATTTTAAACTTAAACAGATAAATTTGAAAGAGAAAATGAAATAGTTATATTTTCAGTTAAAAAAAAACATTTTCAACTTAAAAAAATCAATTTTCAACTTGAAATGAAACAGTTGAATTTTCAAAAAAAAAAAATATATTTCTATCAAAAAGGACGACTTCAAAAATACATAAATTTCCAGCCAAAGAGATGAATTTTATAGTAAAAAAGATTTATTTCCAACGAAATAAGTGCATTTTCAACCAAATAGTTGAATTATTATTGACAACAAAGATTGAATTAAAAAATGGAATAATTTAAATTTTGAATCAAATAAATTAATTTAAAGCAGTAAAAAAACATTTTTAACAAAACAATTAAATTTTGCACTAAAAAAAAATCTCAACCAAAGATTAGTTTACAATAGTAAACTTGTCCTTTTCATTTGAAAATTAAACAATTTGGTTGAAAAATCTTTTTTTTTCAGTTGAAAATTAATTCCTTTGGTTAAAAAGTAGTTTTATTAGTAAAAATTAGTTTTCTTAATCTAACTGAAAATTTAACTATTCTATTTTTTGTTAAAAATGTATCTATTTACTTGAAAATTTATCTATTTTATTGAAAATTCATTAGTTTCTTTATTTTGTGTTCAATATTTATATTTTTTAGTTTAAAATTCATCTGTTTTATTGAAAAATTATTTTTTTATGGTATAAAATTGATCATCTGGATTGAAAATTCTACTATTTTGTTTAAAAATGTGTTTTTTAATGCATTATTTTAGTCCAAAGTTAATTTCTTTGGTTAACAATCAAAAATTAATTTTTAGCTTAAAAGTGCATTTTTAACCAAGAGGAATTATTTTCTACAAAATAAAGATGAATTCTTAAATAAAAAAAAAAAGATTTCAACTAAAAAAAAAGCTATTTTCAACTTGAAATTAAATAGTTCAATTTTCAGTAAAAAAAATTGATTTTCAATCAAATAAAACTAATATTGGACAAAATAGATGAATTTACAACAAAAAAGGCAGGAATTTTATAATTACAATTTATTAAATTTAATTTATAATTATAAAATAAAGGAAGAATTTTATACTAAAAAAGATGTATTTACAACGAAATACGTGAATTTTGAATCAACCAAATAGTTCAATTATTATTAACAAAAAATATTATTTTATTAAACCAAAGAAATTAATTTTCATTTTAAACAAAATACATTTATTTTCAACAAACCGAAAGGTTATGTGTGGACAATGCAAGAAGCAAGAAAAGAACACGTTAAAGGGAGAGGGATGGGTGGCATGGTGTTAGGGGTGAAAGAAGAATTAGCAGTGAAAGGTAGAAAAGATGGGGACATGGAGGAAAAGGATGGAACAATGATAAGGAAAATTATAATTGGGAAAGTAGAAATAGCGGTGGTGTGTGTATACAGAAGAAGAGGGGAAGAGGAAGGCTGGAGAGTAATAAGGAGGTGGATGGAGGAAAAGAAGAAAGAATTGGTTTTAATAGGAGGGGACTTAAATGCATGGAGTGCTAAACAAGGGGGAGGGTTATGGGATGAAGAAAAGGAGGGATTTATAAGGAACTCCAAACATAGAGAGACGGACAGGGAGAGGAGGAAGTTACTAGACATGATAGGAGAAACAGGATGGTTTATATGCAATGGCAATATGAAAGGAGATGAGGAAGGGGAGATCACATTCATAGGAAAGGGAGCAACAGTAATAGACTATATCCTGGCTGAAGAAAGAATGCGGCATATGATAGGGAGTATGAAGGTAGGGAATGAGATAGGGTCCGAGCACTTCCCGGTCATAGTTACACTAAGAGGCGTCAGTAAGCGCGGCAGAGGAAGAAAGGAAAAAGAGTGCGAAAGAAACACGAAAATGGGAATCTGGGGTAGATAAATTAAAAGAGTTTAAAGAAAAGATGGAAAAGGAGAAGGTTAGGTATGAAAAAGAGGAGGGAATAGGCTCTTTAATTGAAAGGTTGAAGGGGTCCATTGAAAAGGTAAAGGATGAGCTGAGTACTGATGAAGAAAGAGTAGGGGGAAAGAGAGGCTGGTGGGACGAGGAATGCTGGGAGAGTAAAGAGAGAATAAAAGAGTGTTTGAGCAAATGGAGAAGAGGGGAAATGGAGAAGGAGGAGTATAACAGGAGGAAAAAAGAACATGAGAAGATGCTGGAAATAAAAAGACAGAGGGGAAAGGAAG
>NC_046663.1:168696-172338 GCF_010883055.1 Belonocnema kinseyi | reverse complement strand
CCCTGTAACTTAAAATCGAACTATTTTATTTTTTGTTGAAAAGTTATCTCTTTTAGTTCAAAACTAATTTTTACGGTATAAAATTCATCATCAGGGTTGAAAATTCCACTATTTTGTTTAAAAATTCTTTTTAAAAAAAAATGCATCAGTTAGATTTAAAAAAATTAACTTTCAATAAAGAATCTAATTTTTATCCAAATAAATTATCATCCGCACAGTTTTATTATCAACCAATAAGGTGAATTAATCACAAAGAAGTTTCATATTCTACCACAAAAAACGAAATTAAAAAAAAAATACAGAAATTTCCAAATAAATATCTGGTTAAATTTTCATTTGAAGAAAATTGTTGTTTAACCTGTTCAAATTAATCTTAAATAAGAAAAAATAATTTTCATGCAGAAAGAAATTAATTTTGAACCGAAAAGATTAATTTATAACAAAATAAAATCAAGTTTACGTCAAAAAGGTGAATTAGTTACCAAAAAGAATAATTTTCTACCACAAAAAAACTTAAGTTTCCAGAAAATACAGAATTTTATAACCAAACAGTTGAATTTTGAAATGAAGAAGATAAATGTTCAGCCAAAAATTATAAAACTTCTTTTAAAATAGACGAATTTTCGTTTAAATAGTTTAATTTTCATTAAAGAAAGATTCCAGTTGACTTTTCAAGATTAACAAGTATGACTTTTAACAAAATAGTTTAATTTTCAAACAAAAAGTTGCATTTTTATTCTAGGAAAATGAAAAAAGATGAATTAAAAAAAATAAAAAATAAAGTTAAATTTTCATCCAAAGAAGATTTCATTTCACTTCTTAACACCAAAGTAAGAATAAGTCAATTTATAATAACAACAATAAATAAATAATAAATAAGTTAATTTTTGGATAAATAGTCGAATTTTTAATCAAAAGGTATGATTTTTTAACAAGATTGTTCAATTTTCAACCGAAAAGTTTCATTTTTGTCCCAGAAAAATGAAAATTTGACTAAAACAGGCGAATTTTTAAATCCAAATGATAAATTTTCAAAAAAAGTGTTGAATTTTCAACCGAACAGTTGCATTTTTACCGAAGAAAGATAAAATTTGTACTGTAAGAGATGAATTTTGAATTAAAAACATTTTTTTGTTACAGTCAATGTTTCATCCCGAAAAGATTTCAGTTCACTTTATAACACTAAAATATAAATTTTAAACAAAAAGTAAATTTTCTGCTAAATAATCAATTTTTCAAAAAAAAAGAGTATAATTTTCAACCAAAAACTATGCCTTTTAACAAAATAGTTTAATTTTCAAACAAAAAGTTGCATTTTTATTCTAGGAAAATGAAAAAAGATGAATTAAAAAAAAAGTATTTAAATTTCCAACCAAAAATTTAATTTTGATTATCATAACCAAAGTAAGAATAAGTTAATTTATAATAACAACAACAATAAATAAATAATAAATAAGTTAATTTTTGGATAAATAGTCGAATTTTTAATCAAAAGGTATGATTTTTTAACAAGGTTGTTCAATTTTCAACCGAAAAGTTTCATTTTTGTCCCAGAAAAATGAAAATTTGACTAAAAGAGGCGAATTTTTAAATCCAAGTGATAAATGTTCAAAGAAAGAGTTGAATTTTCAACCGAACAGTTGCATTTTTACCGAAGAAAGATAAAATTTGTACTGTAAGAGATGAATTTTGAATTAAAAACATTTTTTTGTTACAGTCAATGTTTCATCCAGAAAAGATTTCAGTTCACTTTATAATACTAAAATATAAATTTTAAACAAAAAGTAAATTTTCAAACAAAAAGTTGCATTTTTATTCTAGGAAAATAAAAAAAGATGAATTAAAAAAAAGTATTTAAATTTTCAACCAAAAATTCAATTTCGATTATCATAACCAAAGTAAGAATAAGTTAATTTATAATAATAACAACAATAATTAATAAATAATAAAAATAAAATAATTTTCTACAAAATAGTCGAATTTGTAACCAAAAAGTATGAGTTTTTAATAACAAGATTGTTCAATTTTCAACCATAAAATTGCATTTTTATCCATGAAAAATGAAAATTTTACTTAAAAAAAAAAAAAACCCCCAAATAAAGAGTTTAATTTTCATCCAAAAAGATTTCAATTGACTTTTTTTTAATTCTTTTTAATTCAAAAAGGCGAATTTTCAGAAAAAATAGTTTTCACCCAAAAATGATTTCAGTTTACTTATCAATAAAATATGAATTTTAAACAAAAGTTTTATGTTCTACAAAAAGAGGTGAATTATCAACCCAAAAACGACGAATTAAAAAAAAAAAACAGTTGAACTTGCAACCAAAAATGATTTTTTAAAAAGAAAATTCTTAAAGTTTCAAGCAAATAATAAAATTTACAACTAAAAAGATAATCTTCAGGAGAAATTTTTAACTTTTGTTACATAATTTAAGTACGGTCCCTTTTGTTAATGGAAAAAATAATTTTCCAATTTTAAAGAATTGTAAGTAAATTGGAAAAAATGGTGTCATTCATATCAAATTTACTGTCATTTTTTCGCTTTAATTATTATTTCAAGCATACAAAAAAAAAATAGTTATTCACATTTATCTTTTTCATGTGAGATCTCAGATTCTAATTTAATTCCCATGACTTCTGTCAGTGTGACTCAATTTTTGAACGGACCCTTGGAAAATATGTAAAATTAATATTTTGATAAATTTAGTTTTTAATAATCACCACGTTTGCTCTAATAACTGAGCATGCCCTGGCAAGCGAGCGTAGACAGGAACACATGTCGGGATTGAGGGGTAATTCTAAAGCAACTAAGAGGACGTAAATCCACCGGCCCAGGGCGAATTGAATTATTCCTTGTTCCTCGATAAAATTTACAAGATATTCTAACACATTTTCAATCGTTGGTTGATTCAGGGCTAAGATAACATCGAGAGTGGGAGGAAGAGCTTTATATTCTGTGTCAGGTGACCCACAGCATAAATTAATCCATCCTTTTTGATCTTCCATATTTGGCTGAAACAATAGGCTCAATTTGTTTCCAGAATCAACAAAGAATGTATTTCTAATAATTATTTCGTACGTTATTTGCAGATATTTTGCAATTTTAAAGTAATTATTCATTATTCCAACAATTTTCATAAAGATATTCAGAGTGTGACTATTTTCCAACGAATAGGTACAATTTGTTTATGGAGTCAACTCAAAATGTCTATCCGATGAGTCTTTTATATGATGCTTTACAAATTTACAAGCATATTAATTACGTAAACAATTTACATTTAAAATTTAAGAGTTTGGTCCTTTTTCTACAAATAAGCTCATTTTGTTACAGATTTAACTAAGAATATATTTCAGATTTTTTTCTATGATGCCTTTCAAATTTACAAAAATATTCATTGTTTAAAGAATTTTAATTACAAAATTAAGAGTTTGGCCTTTTTTTAAGATTAAATGTGTTTACGGAGTCAACTAAGAATATTTATCTGATGACGCTTTTCTGTGCTGCTTTCTAAATTTACAAAAATTATTAGTTATTTAAGCAATTTCGATTAAAAATTAAGAGTTTGGCATTCTTTCTGCGAGTCAATTTGTTTACGTGGTGAAATAAGAACATTTATCCAATAAGTCTTTTCTATCTTGCTT
>NC_046663.1:151617-168596 GCF_010883055.1 Belonocnema kinseyi | reverse complement strand
AGAATTGATTTTGCGCGCGCGGCTTTAAAATTCTGTGAGTTGGATCGAGCAACTAGCGTTACTACAATTGATCTAGAGGACGAGACTATGCAGCATAATTAAGAGTTTGGCCCTTTTTCGATTAATTGTGACAATTTCAGTTTAGAGATTAAGAGTTTGACCTTTTTTCTAAAAGTATATTTGTTTTCGAAGTGAACTAAGCATGTCTATCCATATGTCTTTTTTCTACCAATAAGCTCAATTTTTTTACAAAATTAACTAAGAATATCTTTTTGATGATTTTGTTTTCTATGAAACCTTTCAAATTTACAAGAATATTAATTTTTTAAAGAATTTCAATTAATAAATGCAGAGTTTGCCCTTTTTTCTAAACGCCAATTTTTTTACGGAGTCAACTAAGAATTTATATCCGATGAGTCTTTTATATATTGCTTTAAAAATTTACGTGAGCTATTAATTATTTAAACAATTTCGATTAAAAAATTAAGAGTTTGGTCGTTTTTCTACGAACAAGCTCAATTTTTTTTACAAAATTAACTAAGAATATCTTTTTGATGATTTTGTTTTCTATGATGCCTTTCAAATTTACAAAAATATTAATTGTTTAAAGAATTTCAATTACAAAATTAAGAGTTTGGCCTTTTTTTAAGATTAAATGTGTTTACGGAGTCAACTAAGAATGTCTATCCGATGACTTTTTTCTATTTTGCTTCGCAAATTTAGAAGAACTATTAATTATTTAAACAATTTCGATTAAAAAATTAAGAGTTTGGCCTTTTTTCTACTAGAAAGCTCAATTTTTTAAAACAAAATTAACTAAGAATATCTTTTCGATGATTTTGTTTTCTATGATGCTTTGAAAATTTACAAGAATATTAATTATTTAAAGAATTTCAATTTAAAAAATGCGGAGTTTGGTCTTTTTTCTAGGAATAAGTTATTTCTTTTATAGAATTGACTAAGAATATATTTCCGATTTTTTTCTCCCTTGCTATTCAAATTTACAAGAAATATTAATTATTAAAAATATTTTGATTACAAAATTAAGAGTTTGGCCCTTTTTACGATTATATGTGCTAACGGAGTCTATTAATTATTTACACGAACTATTAACAATTTAAACAATTTTGAGTACAAAATTAAGAGTTTGGTCTTTTTTCTACGAATACACTCAATTTTTTTTTTAAATTAACTAAGAATATCTTTTCGATAATTTTGTTTTCTATGATGCTTTGCAAATTTGCAAGAATATTAATTTTTAAAACTATTGTGATTACAAAATTAAGAGTTTGGCCTTTTTTACGATTAAATGTGTTTGCGGAGTCTATTAATTATTTACTTGAACTATTAATTATTTAAAGAATTTCGATTACAAAATTAAGAGTTTGGTCTTTTTTCTACGAATACACTCAATTTTTTTTTTTTTAATTAACAAAGAATATCTTTTCGATGATTTTGCTTTCTATGATGCTTTGCAAATTTACAAGAATATTAATTTTTTTAACTATTTTAATTACAAAATTAAAAATTTGGCCTTTTTCACGATTAAATGTGTTTGCGGAGACAACTAAGAATGTCTATCCGATGACTTTTTTCTATTTTGCTTTACAAATTTAGAAGAACTATTTATTATTTAAACAATTTCCATTAAAAAATTAAGAGTTTGGTCTTTTTTCTACGAATACACTCAATTTTTTAAACAAAATTAACTAAGAATATCATTTAGATGATTTTGTTTTCTATGATGCTTTGGAAATTTACAAGAATATTAATTTTTTTAACTATTTTAATTACAAAATTAAAAATTTGGTCTTTTTCACGATTAAATGTGTTTACGGAGTCCACTAAGAATGTTTATCCGATGAGTCTTTTATATATTACTTTAAAATGTTACGTGAACTATTAATTATTTAAAAAATTTCGATTAAAAAATTAGAAGTTTGGTGTTTTTTCTACGAATAAGCTCAATGTTTTTACAGAATTCACTAAGAATATCTTTCCGATAATTTGTTCTATGATGCTTTGAAAATTTACAAGAACTATTCATTATTTAAACATTTTTCATAACAAATTCAGAATTTGGCTATTTTTCGACAAATAGGGACAGTTTTTTTAAAAGAAATTTAACTGAGAACGTCTTTTCGATTAATTATAATAATTAAATTTTCAAGATTTATTACTTAAACTACTTTAATGAGCAAATTAAGAGTTTGGCCATTTTTCGATGATTAAAAGAAAATTAGTAGTAGTTCTAGTTTGGTTTAAAATTCATCTTTTTTAGTATACGATTATTTTTCATGGTTTAAAATTATAAAATTTAACTATTTTGTTGAAAATTCGCCTTTTTTGTTGAAAATTAATTTTTTTGGTTGAAATTCCATTGTGTAGTGGATAATTCGCTTATTTTTTTGAATAGTCGTCTTTTTATAGAAAAGTAATTTCACTAGATAAAATTTCTAGTGTTTGGTTGAAAATTAATGTTTTTGTGAATATTATAATATTTTTTAAATAAATCTGTTTTCTTGGTTAAAAATTTCTTTAAATTTAAAACAAATAGTTTAATTTTCAAGCTAAAAAGACGAATATTTAGAAGGTAGTTAAATTTCCAATCCAAAAATACCATTTTTTTAAATGCCAATTTTCAATAAAGCAGATAATAATTAAATTTTCAACAAAAAAAAATAGATGATTTCTGATCTAAAATTACATATCTTAAAAAAAATTTAACAAAGAAGTTCCACTTTCAACCAAATAGTTGAATTTTTATCACAATAGTTAAATCCTTAACCAAAACGGATTAATTTTTTAATTCATAACAAAAGATATCAATTTTCAAACAAAAAAGGCAAATTTTTCAGTCAAGACAGAAAACCAAAATTGTCAACTAAATTGTTGAATTTAAAAAAAAGGCGAATTCTTTGCTAATCAGTTAAATTTTCAAATAAAAAGTTGAATTTTGAGCAGTTTTCAATAGAAAAAGGGAAGTTACATTTGCAGTTTAAAAAATTGATTTTCAAAAACAAAAAAACGGATTTTAAAACTAATACTTAAATTTTTAACTGAAAAGATGGATCTTCAACTAATATAATTAATTTTTAACAAATTAGTTCAACTTTAACTAGATAGTTAAGCTTTTAATCATGAGGATTAATTTTCTACAAAAAAAGACGAATTTACAACTACAACAACAAAAATCTCTCAACAAATTGTTGATTTTTCAGCCAGGAATGATAAATTCTAAATGAAAAAATTAATAGTTACATTTCCGACCAAAAACGATTAATTTTCAGCCAAAAATGGATTAGTTAAATTTTAAGTTAAAAAAAAAGTAAATAAAAAACTAATTTTCAACCAAGAAGATAACTTTCGAACAAAAAAGACGAAATTTAAAATATTTAAAAAATTTCAATACAAGAGTAAAATATATAATATTCAATTTAAATATAAGAATTTTCTACCAAACAGTTATATTTTTTACCGAAAGATTATTCATATATAACAGTCAAAATTGATAATAAAATGAGTAACAAAATGCAAATTATAAAAAAGGAAACTAATTTTTAACAAAATAATTACATTTTTAGTGAAATAAATATTCATTTTAAACTTAAGAGATTAATTTTCAATTAAAATGATACAATATGTAACTAGATTAGTAAATGTTCAGTAGTAAAACATAATTTTCAATCAAGAAAAAAATTTTCCAACAAAGTAGTAAAATTTTCAGATTAAAAAATAAATTTAAAACAAACTTCAACCGAAAAGACGAATCGTCAATTAAAATGATGAAGCTTCAACGAAAAAAATTAATTGTTGACACAGGAGTTAAACTTTTTTCAGCAAAAAAAAAATTACAATCAAAGAGATAAATCTTCAACCAAGAAAAATTAATTTTTTACCAAAGTAATAAACTTTCAGCCTAGTTGTTGAATTTAAAACTAAAATGATGAATCTGAAAGTGATCAATTTTCAACTGAAATGATGATTTTTAACTGGAATAGATGAATTTTCGATTAAAATTTTTTTTTAAAAAGTCGAATTATGAACCAAAAATATGTAGTTTCAATTAAGAAGTTTATTCTTCTAACAAAAAGGCTGATTTTTTAACCAAATTCATGAATTTTTAACTAAAAAGGATACATTTTCAAAACAAAATTCAACAGTTAAATTTTAAGTTCAGATAATCAATTTTAAACTAAAAAAATTAATTTAATTTTTACCTAAAATGATAGAATTTTTTCACTTTTAAAATGTAAATTATATTTTTTTGTAATTTTTAACAAAATAGTTCAAATTTCTGTTCGAAAAATTCGTTTTCAATAAAAAAAAGGATTTAAAAAAAGTTAAATTTTCCAACAAAGACCTGAATCTTCAATTCAAATGATTAGCTTCAACCAAAAAAATTATTTATTTACGAAAGAGTTAAAATTTCAACAATTAGTTGAATTTTTAACCAAAAATATGAATTTTCGATAAAAAAATAACAAATTTTTAAAAAAAGTTGAATTTTTAACCAAAAAGATACACTTTTAAACAAGAATTGAATAATTAAATTTTCAGTTGAAAAAAATTAGTTTTCAAAACAAAAAATTTCATAAAATAGTTACATTTTCAACTGGAACAATTCAATATTCAGTTTAAAAAAGTAATTTAAAAAAAAAAAACATTTTTTAACCAAAGCAAAGAATTTTTAATTAAAATGAATCTTCAACACAAAAAATTTATTTTTGACCAAATGAAAACAAATTTTCGAGAAAAAAAATTCAAATTTTACCCAAAATACATGCAATTTTAACCAACAAGATTAATTTAATTTTTTCTTTTTAATTAAGTTTCATGAAAAAAAAGAACGGAATTTCCACAAAATAGTTAAATTTTCAACCAAAGAAATATATTTTAAACTAAAATGATGTCAGTTTAGGTAAAAAAAAAAAGTGTGAATTTTTAACCAAAAATGGAATAGTTCAATTTTCTATAAAAAAAATATTTCAACAAAAAAGGATAATTTTTCAGATAACAAAATTAAGTTTCAACAATAAAAAAACTAATTTTCAACAAAATAGTCGAACTTTCAACCAAAGTGATGAATTTTTGTTTAAAATGATGGAATATTCATGTGGATTAGTTAAATTTTCTTTTAAAAAATATTAATTTTCAACAACAAAAAAAGAAGAATTTTAAACGAAATAGTTTAATTTTCAACCAAAAAGACGAATCTTTGATTCAAATTATGAATCTGTAACCAAAAAAATGATTTTCTAACAAAAGAGTTAAATTAATATTTTACAAGAGTTGAATATTTAACTAAAAATTAGTCAAAGTTTTGATATTTCAAGCAAGAAGATGAACTTTCAACAAATAATTAAAAAATATGGTTATTTAATTTTCTATTAAAGTTTAAAAAAATGTAACCACTTTCTCGAAAAAATTTCCTGATTTTAAAAGGTTTCCCCTAACATTTGAATGAATTTTTAAATAAAAAATATAAAGTTTCAAATAAAAATGAAACTTAATTTTCAAGAAAAAAGTCAACATTTAACTGAAAAGTTGAATTTTCAAACAAAAAGTTAATTTTTTAATGAACAAAATTAATTTTCTACATAAAAAGGTGAATTAGCAACCAAATAGTTTAATTATCAACTAAAAAAATATATTTCCAACTAAAAATAGAATTGTTAGAATCTGATAAGAAAATAAATATTTGTAAATAAAGTAAAACTTACAAAATCAACGGGAGGAGGTTTCCATTTTCGTTTGGAAGTCTGAATCTCGTCTCTTATTCGAGCGATGTAGAGTCTCGTTTTTGAAAAATCAGCTACCTGGCATTCTTGCCACTCCAGAGAAGGTGCGAAGCTCGCTGGTGCTTCTGTGCATCCTGCCAACTTTTTTTATTTTGTACACTGATAAACTAACAACGAATCTTTTAAAACTTGAGTCAAATCTGACCGAATTTATGACTTTTAATGAAAAGACACTATTTTTCTTATATCAATTTTAATTTATTAACGTTGTTACACAAAAACTTATAAAAATTTAAGTTTAAAACCAGTCCCCTGGAACTAAAAATTTTCTTTTCAAAATAATTTTGATTTATTCTCGCATATCAGGGCATTTAAATTTTGAATTATTGATCATAATTATTTTAATCGAATTTAAAGAATAATTTAATGAAGATATAAATTATTTGACTTTTTTTAGATTTAATTATTAAACAATTTTTTATTTTGCTACCACACGGACAATAAAATTTTGGAAAGATTATTCAGATTTTTGTTTTAAAACTTAATTTTTGAAGTTTTTAAAATATGTCGAAAAAGAATCTGCAAGATTTTAAAACAATTTTCTCGATTTAATTTTTTTTTTTATTTTTACATACATTTTTGAAGATTTAGAAAAAAAATGAGAAGCCTTTTAGGAATTTAAAACGTTTTAGGAGAAAAATAAAATTATTCCAAGATTCATGGTTAACTTTGAAATAATTTCTTTATTTTGAAAAAGGATTCTAAAAGAAAATTGAATAAGAATTACAAAATCACAAAAAAAAATCTATTATGCATAATAAATATTTTGAACTATTCCAAAAAATTCCAAATTAATTTTAAACTGGTGAAAAATTCAATTTTTTAAATGTAGATCGTTGAAGATTTTGAAACAGGAATTTGAATAAAAATTACGAAAGATTTCAAGAAAGTAAAAAAATTTTCTTTAGATTCCGAGAAAAATAATCTGGAAGTCTTGAGGCAAATTTTTTTGTTTTCACAAAATTTTAAGAGAAATTCCGAAAATTTGTAAAGACATTTAGAAAGTTCAGATATGATAAAAAGTTATTTTTTAATGGTTAATTTGAAAATTATAAAAATTTGGATAAAAATGTATATTTTTTTTACAATTTTGTGAAAAAGAAGCTTTTCATGAATTTGGGAAGAGTTGTAGAAAATCAAACAATATTCTCTAGATTGTTAGGGAAATTTTAAGTTATTTTCTGGAAGATTGAAGTACAATTTTTTTTTTATTTTGAAGAATTTTTTAAAAATCGTAGCTTAAAAAAATTTGAAGTAAAATAAACGTTGTTAAAAATGATTTATGAAATCGATGAAAATATTTTATTGTTAATTATAACTAGTTTTGGAAAAGAACTCGAGGTGAACTTTTCAAATAAATATTTCACAATTTTCATTGTTTATTTAACAATAGTCGGTACATTTTTATTTAAAAAATTTTATTTACGGATTATAAAATCTTTATTTTTGTAAACAATAGGTTTTCATAAATAAAATTTTTTAAATAAAAACGTACCAATGAGATTTGCAGTGAACCTTTTAAGGAATAAAATATAAACGTTACAAAATTAGAATTAAATAATATTTGCAACTTTCACCTAAAGAGAAAAAGAAAAACATTAAACTCTAAATACAATATATTAGCATATTTTTCTCGATTTTAGAAACCATTTTCAACAAGATTTATTAAATAAAAACTAAAATAAAAGTATTTAAAATAGGTTTGATTTTCATTTTTTTTTTTTAAATTTGAAATTAATATTTTAACTTTTTTAGTTATGAAATTATTCAGTTAAAAGAGCGTAATTTGAAAATTTCGTACTTAAAAAGATTTCAATTTTAGTTTATAATTTTTAAGGGTACATTTTCAATTAAAAGAATTTTAAAATGCAGTTTTGAACACTTGAAAAATTAAAAGTGTTTGACCTAGAAAATTGTTTTTAAAAAACGTTTTAAGCTGATTAACAGTTCGAATTTAAAATACTATTCAAATGTGGTTTCAGTCAAAAATTCTCAATTTTTAATCCTATCAATTTGAAAATTTTTAATTAAAAAAAAAAAAACAATTTTGAAATAGTTAGCAACATTAATTTAAAATTAGTAATTCGAGTTATTTTAAACGATAATTAGAAATTTTGAGAAGAAACTCAAAAATTGAAACCATTTCTGAAATTTTTTTTAAATTTAGATTTTTGAAGATTTTGAAATAAAATTTTGAAAAACTTTCAGGATTTTTACAGGTTTTAAGATTATAACTTTTTTTTTAAGATTCACGGGAAAATTGAAAATGATTTTTTATTTTGAAAAATTAAATTTAACAAAATATTCAAATAGATTTTAAACAAAATTTTGATGAATAAATAACAATTAAACCATTGTTAATTTAGAAAAATCCAAAATTGAAAAGATTTGAAAAAAGTTCAAACAAAATGTGAATTTTTAAAGATTTCAAACGTTTCGAAAAAATGAAAATTTTTATTGTGATTCATAAAAAAATTACACATGATTTTTGAATTCGAAAACTTAATTTTAAGAGCATATTAACAAGAATAAAATTTACAAAATTGCCAACAAATAATCTGTAATATTTTTAAATAATTTTTTTAGATTTGCAGGATTTATTCAAAGTTGTAAGGAAAATTCGAATCATTTTAAAAGATATTTACAAGTTTTCAAACAATTTTAAAAATAAATTAAAATTTAAAAAAAAGTTTCTTTTTTGATAGAATGTAGAATTTCGAAGATTTTGAAATAAAATGTTGAAGCTTTTTAATGATTTTGAAAGGTAACGACTTAAAATAAAATTAAAACTACCACCCAGTTCGATAAAAAAAAATGTGACAAAATTTTTAATCTATTTCCTTCAAAATTACGTAATGCCAAGCTAAAAATCGGAAATTAAAAAAATTTAATGCGCAATCTTCAAAATTGAATTTAAAAATAACAAATACAACTTATTTAAAATTATTTTTTCAAATCTAAACCTCCAGAACTGAATAAATTTACATTAAAAAAATGCAATAAACTAATATTCTATGGGTTGAGAAAAATTTGAATTATACACGTAATTTTAAGTCATAAAAATATGTTTTTTAATTAACTTACGGGTCTCACATTTATCGTCGGTTTCTTCAATCTTGCCTCATTTATTTCTGCCACCACGACACTTTCACATTTTCGAGCTTCTAGTCTGCAATTAAATAATTTTGTTTAGAAAAATCGTTTCATTTCACGTAATATTAAATTTAAAGACACACCACAATGGAACTTTTTTAAAGAATAAATAAATAAAATTACATTTTCAATTTAAAAAATTAATTTTTAACAAAAAACAGAAGAATTTTCGAAAAAACAGTTCAATTTTCAACCATAAATACGAATCTTTAACAACAAAAATAAATTTTTAAGAAAATAATTTAACTTTCAATCAAAGTGGTTGAATTTTCAACAAAATAGTTCAATTCTCAACTACAAAATATAAATTCTGAACCAAATTGGAATAGCTAAATTTTGTAAATAAAAAATTTAATTTTCAAGAAGAAAAAAGGACTTTCATCAAAATAGCGAAATTTTCAACCAAAAATACGAGTCAACTAAAAAAAAATTATTAACAAATTAGTTCAACAAAATGGATGAGTTTGCAGCAAAGAAGATTAATTTTGTACAAAAACAGGTACATTTTTCACTAAAAAAAAAAAAAAAATTTTCAATAAAAACTTGAATAGTTACATTTCCAGTTAAAAAAAATTAATTTTTAACCAAAAAGATGAACCTATAACAAAAAAATATATTTTTAAAGAATTCAATCAAAATTCAACCACGTGGTTAAATTTTTAAGAAAATAGATGAATTTATAACCAAATAGTTCAATTAAAAAATAATACTTTTTTTAAAAAGCAGCTCAACTTCCAACCATAACATATTGTTACTTCATTTTAAATAAAAAACAGTCCAATTTTTTCACTTAAAAATTAATCTGCTGTGATAGAAGTTTCATCCTTTTTATCGAAAAATTGAAAATTAAAATTAAATAAAATTTAATCTTCCTCCCTAAAACGGCATGTGTTTGGTGTAAAAATTTAAAATTCATTTTATTCGGCCGAAAATGTCTTTTTTGTTTTTTTGGTTTTCCGAAACAAATCTTATTCTTGGTGAAAAATTTAACTATTTTGTTGAAAAATCATCTTTGTATTGTGAATTTTTTTTTAAACTGAAATATATTCCATTTCGGGTTGAATATTGATCTTTTTGATTAAAAATAGATCTTCATGATTGAAAATTCATCTTCTTGGTTAAAAATGATTTTTTTGTCGAAAATTGAATTATTTAGTTCAGAATTAACTTTTTTGGTACAATATTCATAATTTTAGTTAAAAATTACTTTCTTTGGTTGAAAACGTAAATATTTTGTTTAATTTTTTGTGTGGAAATTAATTTTTTTACTGAAAATGTAATTATTCTATTTCTGCGTGAAGATTTACCCATTTCAGTTGAAAATTCATTTACTTTGTTTAAAACTCGAATTTTTTGGTAGAAAATTAATCTTCTTGGTTAAAAATTAATCTTCTTCGTAAAAAATTTATCTTTTTGATTGAAAATGAATTTATTTTTATTAAAAATTCACTTTTTCGTTGAAGATTCAACTTTTTTTTGCAGAAGATTCGTCTTTTTGATTTAAAAATAAAACATTTTTTTCTTTCTCAGGTGGAATCTGGTTTAGTTGAGGATTCTACTGGTTAGTTAAAAATTCTTAGTTTTAGGTTAAATACATCCATTTTTTAATACAATTTTTTGTTTGGAACTAATTTTTTTGGTTGAAGATTCATCTTTTGGGTTGAAAATTTAACTATTTTGTTATAATGCCCTTTTCGTTGATAAAAATTGTTTGAATTGAAAATTTCATTGTTTGCGTTTAAAATTAAATTATTTTTATTATTTTATAAATGATTTTTACTTTAAAAATTCAACAATTTTGTTGGAAATTCACTTTTTTCTGAAAAATTCACATTTTCGGGTTAAAAACTCCACTATTTGTAGCAAATTTGTCTTTATGACTTGAAAATTCAAGATATATAATGATTTTTTTTATGACTGAAATCTATGAAGTTGAAAATTGAACTATTTTGTTGAAAATTCCTCTTTTTTGGTGCAAAACTCATCTTTTTTAATTGAAAAATCAACTATTTTATTGAAAAATGACGTATTTCATTGAAAATTCTTAATTTTTGGCACAGAATCTTATTTTTGGTTGAAAATTTAACTATTTTGCTGAAAAATAATATTGTATGGTTAAAAAAATAATCTTTCAAGCTGAAAAAATAACTATTCCATTTTTGGTTCAAAAATTATATTTTTTAGTTGAAAATTCATGTACTTTGTTAAAAATTCGTTTTTTTTTTAGCAAAAAATTAATACTTTTTATTATAAATCGATTTATTTAGTTAGAAATTTAACTATTCCAATTTTTATTCAAAGCCCATCTTCTTTACTTAAAAATTACACTAGTTCACTGAAAATTCGATTTTGATAGAAATTTAATATTCTTGGTTCAAAATTCATACACCTGATTTTAAATTGAGCTATTTTATTGTAAATCCATTTTATTTTGTTGAAAATTAATTGTTTGGACTAAAAATTTAACTATCAAATTAAAAAAAAAGATAGCATAATAAATACAGATGAATTAGTAAAAAATTCTTTTTTTGTTGTTTAAAATTCAATTCTTTAAACAAAGATATAAATATTTCATTTTTGGTAGAAAATATATACTTTTAAGCTTAAAACTCATATATTTTGTTAAAAAACCTTCTTTTTTGGTAGAAAAATAATCATTTTGGTTGGAAACTCATTTTTTTATAACAAATTTTAACTTCCTGGTTGAAAATCGAATTATTTGGTTGTAAATTCATTTTTTGGTTAAACATCAATTTTTTTATTGTAAATTTAACTATTTTATTGATTTTTTTGCTTACATTAATTTTATTGCTGAAAATTTAATTATTCTATTTTTGCGTGATAATACATATTTTTTATTTAAAAATTGATTTAATTTGTTTAAAACTCACATGTTTAGTAGAAAATTATTTTTCTCAGTTAAAGAATCATCTTCTTGGTTAAAAATTGATCTTTTTGATTGTAAATGGAATTATTTATTGAAAATTTTATTTCTTTTGGTAAAAAATAAACTTAAATGTTAAGAAATCATGTGTTTTGTTTCATTTTTTGGGTAGAAAATTCGTTTCTTTCGTTGTTAAAATTGAATTTGTAACTGTATATTTATACGTTTTAGTAGTAACTTTATGTCTTTTTTTACTTAAGATCTTCCAATTACTCATAAAAGAAACAGTAAGATGTTATATTTGCTAGAAAGGGAAAAAAAATGATTTTGGATAATGGAAGTGAAATCCTGCTCTACATAACCTCAAAAAATACATCTATTTCGCATTTAAACGATCTAAATATATTCTTATAGTACTCTATCTTGCAGCAAAATTATTGCATATTACAAGAGTAAAATCAAATACTTTCAAAAACTGTTTTTGGTGAAAAACATCGAAAGTTAGGCTGGTTTTAATAAAATATAAACAAAATGCGAATTTCTGCAACTCACATGACTTGTTTGATATATTCTTCTCCAGAAGTAGCAGGCAGAGAAAGATCAAGATTTTCATCAATTTCTCCTGCATACAATGCAGGTTCCTTCAACAAGTCTGTCATTTTTGAGACATTTTTTAATTTCTGATCAATACGCGACAGTGCCAAAATGGCCAAAACAAACCAAAACCTGTTTCCCCTCTAAAACCAGTGTTGCCCTCTAAGAAAAAAAAAAGTTGAAAAATAAACTGTAAATTGTAGTTTAAATTTCCTGATTTAATCAAAATGATTAATTCAAATTAAATCATTTTAATGTGAAATGTAATTAAACAAATTAAAGACCTATTTGAATTTTAATTTAAAAGGACAAGAAAAAACAAAAAGTGATTGGCAGACCTGCTCCTCCATTTTTATTGGAGAAAAGTGAGTGCCAGCAGCACTTTTCACGAAAACTTTCTTCTAAATGTCAACATTTTACAAATAAGTGAAAAATAATGGAAGAGGAAGAATATCCAGATCCTCAGGAATTAAGAGCGACGCTCCAAACGTACAAAAAGTTGGCAGAGGATTACGGAAATCATGACACGATTTTGAAAGTATTATTTTTCTTTATTGGAGTACTTTTTATGGACGGCGAAAAAGGAATGAATATTAAAATGAGGTTTTTTTCAGGACAAGACTGTACTGTCGTACATTGCTTTTGTAATGGAGCATCCTGATTCGGAGGTGGTGAAATTGTCGTTGGATGTCCTGGAGATATTCGTGAGGAATTTGGAGAATTATTCGCACATAACCTCAACATTCGGAGTTCGAGAAGCACTCGATGCAGTGATTGACAAATACAGCCTGAACGAGCCGAAACTTGCGAAGCACGCTCAATATATTAAAAATAGTATAGAGAGAATGAAACCACCTATTTACAATTTACGAAGCCGATGTAGGAGAGTTATTGAACCCAAAAAACTCAGAACTCACGTTATAGTTCTACACATCCATGGTCTCTTGCCTGTAAGTTTTTTCTTTTTTTTTATCATTATAATTCTACTATTTATATATTTATTGTACTATTTCACACTTTTTTGAGCGATGACACTTTTTTTTACAGTTTTCTGATTATGGCACTATTTCTTTAGTTTTCCTTGAAAAATATTTTTAAACTCCTTCATTAATTTAATTAATAATTTTTATTTTAAATTTGTCCTCGTTTCTAAAAACTTTGATCTTTAATAGTCACATTTTCAAACTAAAAAAGGTCAGTTTTGGACTAAAAGTGGAGTATTTAAATTTTCATTCAGAAGAATTAATTTTCAATTTCAAAAAATTGATTTTCTAGAAACAGATTAGGAATTTTAAAAGACCGGGGCCATGACAGTCAATTTATTTTTTGACCTCGAATTTTACAAAATTTTTAGAATAAAAATGTTGTCCAACTTTGATTTCAACCGTTTTTTAAAATAATTTTTCAAACTGTGATTTTTGTAAATTATTATATGAATCATTTTAGAATGCTTAATTCGAAAATCTTTCAGTTAACAATTTTTTAGATTTTAGATTTGTAAGTTTTAAAAGCATATATTTCAATTTAAACAATTTTAAAGGCTTAAAAATTAGAAATTCTTAAAATCGAAGACTTTTTAATAAAAACCAGGGATTTTACGATTTTTCAGAAGAGAAAATCCTCCCAAATTTGATTTTAACAGTTTTTAAAATAATTTAAGTTCAGTTTTGAGGATTCAAAAATTTAAAAATTAAAATCTTTTGAAGTTGAAATTTTTTGATAAAAAGCAGTTTTATTTTACCAACTGTAAATATAAATAAATAACAATAATTAATTTGACCGTTCAAAATTTGCGGATTTCAATCCGAAAGTCTTGATAAGAATTGAAATTAATATATCATTTATTCCGATAATTTTATTTTTAAATAAAAATTTTCATGATTTATCAATAATTTATTTTTAATTCAAAGTTTCATGTCTTCCTTTATATTATTTTTTATATTTATATTTAAACCAAATATGAAAAAAAAAAAAACAATTTGAAACTGAATTGTTATACATAGAAAGTTTTGAATCTTTAGATTTTCAAAGAACTTTAAAACTTTTAGCGTTACAATTTTAATTATTCTATTTAAAAGGTGTTTAATTTATAAGCGAAATTGTTAAATTTTGACGCATAAATAACAATTGAACACTTATTATTTGTAGAAAAAATTAGCGTGATTTTAAAATATATTTAGAAGTTTCGAAAAGATTCAAAATTAATTAAAAACTTGAAATTATTTCAAGTAATTCAAACGAAATTTGTTAACATTTTTTTCAAAACTTCTAAATATATTTTAAAATGAATCAAAATTTTCCAACAAGGTTTTTAAATTTAGCAAATTAAATAAAATCCTTAAAATCTTCCTTGTTCTTCTTTGATCATTTTTTAAATCTCTTGAAATCTTTTTAAACTTCCTGTTACAATAATTTTTAAAAATAAAAAATTATTTTCAATTTTCCTGAGAATCTTAAGAACATTTTTTATTCTTTTGAAGTCTTTTCACAATTATTAAAAAAATTCTAAATTTTTTGTTTGAAATCTGCAAAAATCTACATTTTATTTTAAATTCGGCTGTAAGTATTTGAAATTATTTCAAGTTCTAAATTTAATAAATAAATTCAAATTTCTTTTTTTGTAGGATTTTATAAAAGTTATAGAAAAAATTCAATTCATTTTGAAATATATTTAAAAGTTCCGAAAAAATTCAAAAATTATTTTCAAATTTGGTAAAATTTAAAACCACTTCTAGAAGATTTCTCAAGATTATTGAAATAAAATTTTAAAGCTTTTAAAGGATGCCTAGACTATTTAAAATAAAAATAATTTAACTTCTAATGACAGAAATGTTGAGTTAAAAAAATTATTTTTCAATTTTTAATGTGTAGCTTAAAATTAAATTAAATAATATAATTTTTGAAGTTCATTGCTTAATTTAATTTGTTTAATTTAATTTAATTTAAATTTTGTTTAATTTAATTTTATATTTGTAAGTTATTGAGTGTTTGAATACACAATTTTTGAATTGAAAAACTTGTAAACTTCAATTTTAAAAGTTTGGAATTCAAGTGCTCCACTTTGAATGCTTTAATTTATTGTTTATTACTTTATATGGAAAAATGTTTAGAATATAGTTTGATTTTTTAAATTTCATTGGTTGTGAAAAATGTTTTCGAACCGGGAAATGACCGACAATTTTTTTTCTTCGATTAAAACGGTCACTCTGAAAAAGATGATTTTTCCACAAAGTAGTTGAATTAAAAAAAAAGAAATTTTCAACTAAAATGACGAATTTTCAACCCAAAAAAATTAACTTTAAATGAAATAGTAGTCAACTTTCAACCAGTCGATTTTTTATACGAAAAATGTAATATTTTATGTTTCAACATAAAAATAAATTAAATTAAAATAAAAAAGATACATGAATTTTCAAAAAAATAGCATTTTTAACCCAAAAATTTATTTTCTACCAAAAAACTCGAAAATGTGAAGATTCTACAAAAAATTTAGTTTTCAGTGAAAAAGTGGAATTTTCAGTAGAAAAAATAGATTTTCGGTTAAAAGAACGAATGTTTAAAGAAAAGAAAACAACTATTTGATGTAAATTATGAACCTTGACCCAAAAAAATCAACTATTTTGTTGTAAATTCCTCTTTTTTTTGTTGAAAAATCAAGTGCTTACATTAAAGTTAATCTAATTTTTAATAAATTATTTTTTTTTTATTATTGAAGATTTATAATTTTAGTTAAATTATATTTTCTGGTTTGAAAATTCAACTAGATTGTAAATGATTCCACTTTTTGGCTTCAAAATTTAACAATTCGGTTGCAAATCTATGTATTTTATGAAAATTCGTCTTTTCTAGGAGAAAAGTCATATTTCTAGGTTGAAAGTTCGTTCTTTTTGGTTGAAAATTTAACTGCTCAGTTAAAAGTTGATCCATTTTTTTAAAAATTCATTTTTTAAATTGACTTTTTTATCTGAAAATTAACTTTTTTTTTGGGTTGAAAATTTACCTTTTTTCAAGCAAAAATTATTTTTTGTTGTTTAAAAATTCAACAATTTCTTTAAAAAATTCATGTTTTTTAAATATTCATCTTTAAAATTGAAATTTTTAATATTTTAGATAAATATTTATAATATTGGTTGAAAATTGATTTTTTGTAGTAAAAAATTCAAATATTTGTTAAAAATTCATTTTTTAAAGATTCACCTTTTTGGTTGAAAACTTAACTTTTTTCTGAAAATTCGTGTTTTTTTTGTTATTCAAAACTAATTTTTTATCTGAAAATTTAACTATTCTTTTTTGGGTTGAAAATTTACCTTTTTTCAGCAAAAATGATTTTTTGTTTAAAAATTCAACTATTTCTTTAAAAAATTCATATTTTTTAAATATTCATCTTTAAAATTGAAATTTTTAATATTTTAGATAAATATTTATAATATTGGTTGAAAATTGAGTTTTTGTAGTAAAAAATTCAAATATTTGTTAAAAATTCATTTTTTAAAGATTCACCTTTTTGGTTGAAAACTTAACTTTTTTCTGAAAATTCGTGTTTTTTT
>NC_046663.1:138834-151517 GCF_010883055.1 Belonocnema kinseyi | reverse complement strand
GATTCACCTTTTTGGTTGAAAACTTAACTTTTTTCTGAAAATTCGTGTTTTTTTTGTTATTCAAAACTAATTTTTTATCTGAAAATTTAACTATTCTTTTTTTTATTGAAAATTTATCCTTTACAATTTGGAAAAGTAATTATTTGGTAAAAAATTAATTTTTGTTTACTTGTGAATTAATTTTTCAATTTAAGGAGTAACTATTCCATTTTTTATTGAAAATTTTATATTTTTAATGGAAAGTCAACTATTTCGTTTAAAATTAGTTATTTTTTTTTGATCGAGGATTAATGTTTCAAATTGAAAATGTGACTATTCCATTTTTGGTTGAGAATTAATGTATTTTATTGAAATTCGTCATTCTCGTCAGAACATTAATCTTTAATTTTTCAACTAAGAAGTGGAATTTTTAACAAAAAATGTAATAGTTGATATTGCAGCAACAAAGCATCAATTTAATTAAAAATAAAAAGCAGTTGCCTTCAACCAATAAAAATAAATTTTCAATAAGACACTTGCATCCTAAACTAAACCAGAATAATTTTTAACAAAACAGTTTCAGTTTAAACCAAAAAAAATTGATTTTCTACCAAAAAAGGCAAATTTTCAACAAAATATAACAATTTTCTACCAAATTTTTAAATTTTCGAGCCGAAAATATGTATTTTCTGCAACAATTTTCAACCAATCAGTTGAATTTTCCATAAAATAGTTAAATTATCAGTCAAAAGGACGAATTTTTAACAAAAATTATGGATCTTGAACGAAAAAATTAATTTTTACGATTAATTAGATTTTTTTATTGTAGTATCAACTACTACATTTTTTGTTCGGAATTCGTCTCTTTTCGGAATAAAAATTTTATTTACTTGGTTGAAATTTGAACTTTCTGGTTAAAAATGAATTTTTTTGTATTAAAATTCATCTCTTTGGTTGAAAAATGAACATTTTTGTGTGAAAATTCCTGTTTTCCTTGGCTAAAAAATTTAATTTTTTACTGAAAATCCATTTATTCCAGTTCAATATTCTATAATTTTATTTAAAAATTCGTCTTAAGAAAAAAGTTGAATTTTATACCAAATTATGGAATTTTCAAGTCGAAAAGGCGAATTTTCTACAAAACAGTTTAGTTTTGAATCAAGAAAGATTTTTCAGTCAAAAAATAAAGACGAATTTTCAACAAAATACATCTATTTTCATCGAAGTAGTTAAATTTACAACCAAGAATTATCTTACAAAAAAGACCAAAGAGTTTAATTTTAAAACTAAGAAAAAATTAATTTTTAACATAAAAAATATTATTTATAAACTTAAAAAATTAATGGTCTTAATTTAATTTTTTTTTTAAATTTAATTTTCACTCCAAAAACAATTTTTAGTTTAAATAAAAATCAGTAGAATTAAAAAAAAAAAGACCAATTTTTATCAGAATATTTAATTCCTCAACTAAAAACATTTATTAACTAAACAGATAAATTTTCTACCGAAATGAATAATCTTCTATGAAAAAAACTTCAACCAAATAGTTGAATTTTTAAATAAGGAAGATACATTTTTAACAAATAATCAAATAGTTAAATTTGCAGTTGGACAAATTAATTTTCAGCTAGAAAATTTGCAACGAAAAGTACAATAGTATACATTTCAACAAAAAAATATTTCATTTTAAAATAAAAAATAGTTTTATTTAAGTAAAAATGATTAATTTTAAACAAAATACTTCAATCCTGAACTGAAACAGATAAATATTCAACAAAGTACAATATTTTTCAACCAAATAGTTAAATTTTTTACCTGATAAGTATATTTCCGAGTCAAAAATAAGATTTTTTAAAACAAAATAGTTGTATTTTCAACAAAATAATTCAATTTGAACCAAATAATAAAATTTTAAAATAAAAACGATGAATTCTTATATAAAATTCTAATAGTAAAATTTTAAACTGAATCAATTGAACTTTAAACCAAAAATAATTGGATTTTCTTATTGGGTTCTATTAATTGAGTTTACATTTAAATGTAAAAACGAGAAAAATAGCGGAATATGGAAAAGTCTGTGAAAATATGAATTTTGTTAATTTATTAACTAATAAATAACATTAAAAATGAACGTGGAAGTTCGTCTTTAATATTTTTTAAATGTTATATTAGAAAACTGGAAATTTTGCTTTAAATAATTAAAAAATTTTAAAACACTATTTTAGAAATAATTATAACAATTATTAATTGCCATAAATAATGATAGAATTATAAATAATACATTATTAACTTTTTAAAGTCACGACGATAACATTTGTATTTTTAAAAATAATTCTTGAGCATTTTATTTTTAAATTTTTAGAAATTTTGTGAAGGTTTTCGAGTTTAAAAGAAACAAAAAAACCGAGAATCGTATCATTTTATTTTTTATTAAAATCGTTTTGTCCAAAAATTTCTAAAACATTTTTACAAATTACTTTTTCTAATTATTAGCCTGGGGCTATTTTTACTAAAAAAAAGTGTAAAAAATAGTGACGTGAGTCCGAGTCCTGTATTTTTTTTTAAATTATTTAATTTCAAGTTGATGCTGATTAAAAAAATTTATTTCAGGAAACGCGAGCGGATTTAGAGTTTACTTTAATAAGAATTGAAGGCCTTATTTCACTAGTTTTGGATGTTGAACACCAACGAGCCACCATGAGAACCTTAGTTAACATCACCGCCAAACAAATCGCCGATGCTATTCAAAAGAACAATATAAACATGGAAGCTAGATTAGTCACAAGAAATAAATATAATCAAGAATTTCTAGTGAAATTGGTAAATATAACATTTTTTGCTATTGAAATTAATTGATTTTTAATTTACTATTAAAAAATATGCAACTTTTAATTTTTACATTTAAAAATTCTGTGGTTTTGATGATTCACATTTTTAGTTTCATCAATTTGGACGTTTTTGAATTGAAAACTCTTGAATTTAGATCTTTAAAATCATCATAATTTAATCATTTTTATGTAAAAATATTTAAAAATCTAAAATTTTGAAATGCAAATTGTTTAAGTTGAAGAATTTTGAATTGAAAAATCTTAAAAATTGTACAAATTTTAACTTTGATTTGTTAAAAAATTTTAATTTGTTAGGTTTAAAAATATACAAGCTTAAGATAAATTTGGAATTGAAAAATAATGACTTTTGTTTGTTTAAATCATGAAAATTATCAAAATTTAAACATTTTTATCTATTCATCTTTAAATTTCAAGAATTTGGAACTGAAAACTGTTAAAATTGAAGAATTTTCAAAATTGTTGAACTTTGAATGGTAAATCTTTAAAATTAAAAATTTTAATTTTGAAAATTTACAATTAAAAAATATGCAAGTTTTAAAATTAAAAATTCTGCGGAGAGCTAATTTAAGAATTTTTATTTATGCATCTTTAAAATTCAAGACTTGGGAACTGCAAATGATTAAAATTGAAGAATTTTCAATTGTAAATCTTTAAAATTAAAGTATTTAGTTTTTAAAATTTACAATTAAAAGATATGAAAGTTTTAAAATTAAAAATGTGTCGGTTTTTTAATGATTTATGTTTAAAATTTTATCAATTTGGACCTTTTTGAATTAAAAACTCTTGATTTTATATCTTTAAAATCATCATAATTTAAGAATTTTTATTTAAACATCTTTAATAATCTAAAATTTTGGAATGTGAATTGTTTAAGTTGAAGAATTTTGAATTGTAAATCTTCAAAATTGTAGAAATTTTAACTTTGATTTCTTAAAAAAATTTAATTTTTTAAGTTTTAAAATATGCAGACAAATACAATATAAAACAAATACAAATAATAATACAAATATTATACAAATATTAGGTTTTAAAAATTCAGATAATTTACATTTTAAATTTCATCAATTTGGAATTGAAAAATCATGACTTTTGTTTGTTTAAATCATGAAACTTATCAAAATTCAAACATTTTTATCTATTCATTTTTAAATTTCAAGAATTTGGAACTGCAAAATGAACTTTGAATGGTAAATCTGTAAAATTAAAGTATTTAGTTTTTAAAATTTACATTTAAAAAATGTGCAAGTTTTAAAATCTAAAATTTGGCGCAGAGCTAATTTAAGCATTTTTATTTATACATTTTTAAAATTCCAGAATTTTGAACTGGAAATCATGCAAAATAAAAAAAAAATCAATTGTTGAGCTTAAAAATAGTTGAACTTTGAATTACAAATCTTTATAATTAAAGTATTTAGTTTTTAAAATTTATAATTAAAAAATGTGAAAGTTTTAAAATTAAAGATTTGTCGGTTTTAATGATTTACGTTTAAAATTTTATCAATTTTGACGTTTTTGGATTAAAAACTCTTGACTTTTGATCTTTAAAATTACAATAATTTCAGAATTTTTATGTAAAAATCTTTTAAAATCTAAAATTTTGAAATGCTAATTGTTTAAGTTGAAGAATTTTGAATTGTAATTCTTCAAAATTGTAGAAATTTTAACTTTGATTTCTTAAAAAAATTTAATTAAATTCAATTTTAATTTAATTGTATCTTCAAAATTAAAGATTTAAATTTTGAAAATTTACATTTAAAAAATATGCAAGTTTTAAAATCAAAAATTGTGCGGAGAGCTAACTTAAGAATTTTTATTTATGCATCTTTAAAATTCAAGAGTTGGGAACTGCAAATGATTAAAATTGAAGAACTTTCAATTGTAAATTTTCAAAATTATAAATCTTTGGATTGTAAATCTTGATAATTAAACTATTTAGTTTTTTAAATTTATAATTGAAAAATATGAAAGTTTTAAAATAAAAAATTTGTCGGTTTTGAAGATTTACGTTTAAATTTCATCAATTTGGACGTTTTTGAACTGAAAACTCTTGACTTTTGATCTTCAAAATCATCATAGTTGAAGAATTTTTATGTAAAAATCTTCAAAAATCTAAAATTTTGAAATGCTAATTGTTTAAGTTGAAGAATTTTGAATTGAAAAATCTTAAAAATTGTAGAAATTTTAACTTTGATTTCTTTAAAAAATTAAATTTTTTAGGTTTTAAAATATACAAGTTTAAGGTGTTGCAATTAAAAATTCAGTGATTTTCATGATTTACATTTTAAATTTCATCAATTTGGAATTGAAAAATCATGACTTTTGTTTGTTTAAATCATGAAAATTATCAAAATTTAAACATTTTTATCTATTCATCTTTAAAATTCACGAATTCGGAACTGAAAACTGTTAAAATTGAAGAATTTTCAAAATTGTAGAACTTTGAATGGTAAATCTGTAAAATTAAAGTATTTAGTTTTTAAAATTTACAATTAAAAAATATGAAAGATTAAAAATTAAAAATTTGTCGGTTTTTTAATGATTTATGTTTAAAATTTTATCAATTTGGACGTTTTTGAATTAAAAACTCTTGATTTTATATCTTTAAAATCATCATAATTTAAGAATTTTTATTTAAACATCTTTAAAAATCTAAAATTTTGAAATGCAAATTGTTTAAGTTGAAGAATTTTGAATTGAAAAATCTTAAAAATTGTAGAAATTTTAACTTTGATTTCTTTATAAAATTAAATTTTTTAGGTTTTAAAATATACAAGTTTAAGTTGTTGCAATTAAAAATTCAGTGATTTTCATGATTTACATTTTAAATTTCATCAATTTGGAATTGAAAAATCATGACTTTTGTTTGTTTAAATCATGAAAATTATCAAAATTTAAACATTTTTATCTATTCATCTTTAAAATTCACGAATTCGGAACTACAAATTATTAAAATTAAAGATTTTAATGTTGAAAATTTACAATTAAAAAAGATGCAAGTTTTAAAATCTAAAATTTGGCGCAGAGCTAATTTAAGCATTTTTATTTATACATCTTTAAAATTCCAGAATTTTGAACTGGAAATCGTTCAAATTAAAAAAAAATCAATTGTTGAGCTTAACAATTATTGAACTTTGAATTATAAATCTTTATAATTAAAGTATTTAGTTTTTAAAATTTATAATTAAAAAATATGAAAGTTTTAAAATTAAAGATTTGTCGGTTTTAATGATTTACGTTTAGAATTTGATCAATTTGGGCGTTTTTGAATTGAAAACTCTTGACTTTTGATCTTTAAAATCATCATAATTTCAGAATTTTTATGTAAAAATCTTTTAAAATCTAAAATTTTGAAATGCAAATTGTTTAACTTGAAGAATTTTGAATTGTATATCTTCAAATTTGTAGAAATTTTAACTTCGATTTTTTTTTAAATTTAATTTTTTAGGTTTAAAAATATACAAGCTTAAGGTAAATTTGGAATTAAAAAATCATAACTTTTGTTTGTTTAAATCACGAAAATTATAAAAATTGAAACATTTTTATCTCTTCATCTTTTAAATTCAAGAATTCGGAACTGCAAATTATTAAAATTAAACATTTTAATGTTGAAAATTTACAATGAAAAAATATGCAAGTTTTAAAGTCTAAAATTTGGTGCAGAGCTAATTTAAGCATTTTTATTTATACATCTTTAAAATTGCAGAAATTTGAACTGTGATTTCTTAAAAAATTTTAATTGTTTAATTTTGAAAATTTACGTTTAAAAATATACAATTTTAAGATGTCGCAAATAAAAATTATACGATTTTGATGATTTACATTTTAAATTTCATCAATTTGGAATTGAAAAATCATGACTTTTGTTTGTTTAAATCATGAAACTTATCAAAATTTAAAGATTTTTATCGATTCATCTTTAAAATTTAAGCATTTGGAACTGCAAATTGTTAAAATTGAAGACTTTTCAATTGTGAACTTTCAAAATGGTAGAACTTTGAATTGTAAATCTTTAAAATTAAAGATTTCCATTTTGAAAATTTACAATTAAAAATATGCAAGTTTTAAAATTAAAAATTCTGCGGAAAGCTAATTTAAGCATTTTTATTTATGCATCTTTAAAACTGCAGAATTTTGAACTGGAAATCTTTTAAATTTAAAACATTTAAATTCTAAATCTTCAAAATTGTTGAAATTTGATTTGCAAATCTTTAATATTCAAGTATTTAGTTTTTAAAATTTACAATTAAAAAATATGCAAGTTTTAACATTAATAATTTGTGGGTTTTAATAATTTACGTTTGAAATTTATTCGATTTGAATGATGTAGAATTGAAAATTTAATTTTTGATCTTCAAAATCATCAAAATTTAAGAAATTTTATTTATAAATCGTTAAAGTTAAGAATGTTTTTAATATAAATCTTCAAAATTGAACTATTAAAAAAATGTTCAAAATTAAATTCCTTTAAATTATAAATATTGAAAATTGAATAATTTCGAATTTTTTCAAACTTGTAGAATTTTAAACTGCAAATCTTTAAGATGCTAGTTTTTTAATTTTGAAATTTTACATAAACAAATATACAAGTTTTATGTATTGCAATTACAAATTCGACGATTTTGATCATTTACATTCGAAATTTCATCAATTTAGAAGTTTTTGAATTGAAAACTCTTGACTTATAATTTTCAAAATCATGAAAATTATCACAATTTAAGAATTTTGATTTATTAATCTTTAAAATTCAAGAATTTCGAACTAAAAATCCTTAAAATTGAAGAATTTTCCATTATAAATCCTCAAAATTCTAGAACTTTGAATTCTATATCTTTAAAATTAAAGATTTTAGTTTTGAAAATTTACAATAAAACAATATGAAAGTTTTAAAATTAACAATTCTGTGGCTTTGATGATTTATATTTTAAATTTCATCAATCTGAAAGTTTTAGAATTTAAAAGTCTTGATTTTTAATCTCCCCAATTTATCATAATTTGAGAATTTTTATTTATGCATCTATAAAATTAAAGAATTTTCAGTTATAAATCTTCAAAATAATAGAAATTTAGATTTTAAATTATGAAAAGTGAAAAGTTTTTAATAAAGAAAATTTGCAATACAAATTTTTTTTATTTTTGATGCTTTATCTTCGAAATGTCTTCAATTTGAAAGATGTAGAATTAAAAACTTGACTTTTGACTTTCAAAATTATAAAAATTTAAGAATTTTTATTTATACGTCGTTAAAATTGAAGATGTTTCAAATAGAAATCTTCTAAATTGAATTATTAAAAAAAATTCAAAATTGCATTCCTTTAAAATATAAATGTCGAATAACACACGATATGAAAAAAAAAAATTAAGAGAAGAAAAATGTTTCTTTTTTAATGCCCTACAAGATTACCACAACTTTTTGAATTTTCTTGGAAAATTGAAAATTCAAATTTTGACAGCATAAAAAAATATAAAAAATAATAATATATAATATATATTATCAATAATAATATAACAA
This sequence comes from Belonocnema kinseyi, assembly GCF_010883055.1. Classification (NCBI taxonomy): domain Eukaryota; kingdom Metazoa; phylum Arthropoda; class Insecta; order Hymenoptera; family Cynipidae; genus Belonocnema; species Belonocnema kinseyi. Next base: position 143,180 of record NC_046663.1, on the reverse strand, counting down.
ATGAATTTTTTTTTATAAATAAACAAATATGACGAAAAAATGGCCATTTTTTTATTTGACGTTTCCAGTGCTCGTCAATAACAGAAAAATTGTTTTAATCAGGATTTTTTTTCAGGATTTTTTTTTGTGATTTTTAAAAAAAAAATTTAACAAACAAATGCATTAGTGGGGAATTTTACAAATTTTTAGAAAATAAATCTGTCCAGCTTCGATTTCAACCGTTTTAAAGACTTAAAAAATTGAAAATTAGAAATGTTTGAAATAGATGGTTTAGGATTAAAAAAAAAAATTTAGTTGTAAAAATTTGAATATGAAATAATTAATAATTTTTAAATTGAACTGTACTTTTAGCAATAAAAAGTAAATACTAATTGATTTTACAAGACGATTCGGAATGAGTTTATAATTTTAGAATTTTCAGATATAAACCTTAAAAATTAAACTGTTTAAATTTGAAAGTCTTATCAGTTAGACTAATGTAAACACCCTATTTAAACTTTATAAACCTTTCTTAATTTTTAAATAACTTTAAAATAATATATTCGAAATTACAGGCTTTAATTAAATTTCAAATATTGGTTCAGTTTAAAATATTCCATTTTTAAACCATTTAATTTGAAATTTTTTATTTAAGAAAAATAACAATTATCTAATATTTAGAAATATTTAACTGTTCATTTAAAATCCTTAATTACAAATCAAAAACACAAAACTCAAATAAAAACTAAACTTTCAACGGTCCAATTTTAATTACTCTATTTAAATAAAATTTAATTTGTTACTCAAATTTTTGAATTATTATGTATAAATAACCATTTAACACAAAATATCTTTAGAAAAAAATCGAGTAAGTTCAAGAAATATTTAGAAGTTTTAAAAAATTCAAATCTAATTAAATATCTGAAATGATTTCATATAATTTCGAAGATTTTTAAGAATTGTAAAGGGCTTTAAAAGGATAAAACTCATTTCCTTAAGATGCATAGGATAATTGAAAATGATTATTTATTTTCAAAAATTGATTTATGAGAATGTTTAAAAATATTGAGAAAAATTTACGAAACTAAGAAAAATGAATGTGGAAAATTTTCAGCAATTTATTTTTAGTTTGGCATAATTTTTAAAAAAGATTTAGCAAAAATGCGAATCATTTTAAAAGAAATTTAGAAGTTCTTAAAAAGTTTCAAACAAAATAAAAAATTTTAAAAACGTAAAACAATAATTAGATTTTTCAAGATTTTAAAATAAAATTTTAAAGTGTTTTAAGGATTTTTTAAATATTTGAAATAGAAATAATTTAACTTTTAATTTAAGAATTGTTCAGTTTATAAAAAAAATGTGATTGTTCAATTTCTAATGTTTCTAGCTTAAAATTCCCTAAAGTAGTAAAATAAAACGGTGCTGAAAAAACATTTCAATTAAATGTCAGATAACAATCTTTTTGAAGATTCTCTTAAATTAATTTTTCAAAATAAAAAATCATTTTCAATTTTTTTTTCTTCGATTTTTAAGGAAATGTGTTTTATTCTTTTGAAGCCCTTCACAATTCTTACAAAATTTCGAAATTATTTGAAATCATTTCAGACATTTAATTAATTTTGAATTTTTGTCAAAACATCTAAACATTTCTTGAACTCACTTGAATTTTTTCTGCGGACAGTGGATGTTACATGGTTATTTATATATAACAATTCAACCATTTTATTAACAAATAAAATTATTTTAAATAGTGTTATTAAAATTGTAACGTTTAAAGTTTAGTTTTTTGTTTAGTTTTGTGCATTTCATTCGTAATTACGGATTTTAAATGAAGACAGATATTTCTAAATATGCTTTAAAAATGAAATATTTTAAACTGAAACAATATTTTTAATTGAATTAAAGCCTTTAATTACGAATATATTATTTTAAAGTTACATTAAAATTAAAAATAGTTTATAAAGATTCAATAGGTCTACATTCGTCTAACTAATAAGACTTTAAAATTTAAACAGTTTAATTTTTAAAGTTTAAATCTGGAAATTCTAAAATTATAAACTGATTCCGAATCGTCTTGTAAAATCAATTATTATTTACTTTTTATTACTAAAAGTACAGTTCAATTTAAAAATTATTAATTATTTCATATTCAAATTTTTACAACTAAATTTTTTTTTTAATCCTAAACCATCTATTTCAAACATTTATAATTTTCAATTTTTCAAGTCTTTAAACTGCATTTTAAAATTATTTAAATAAAAATGTACGCTTAAAAATTAAAATAGAAGATTTTTAAAGTGAAAGATTTTCGAAGTACGCATTCTAAACTTAATGATATCATAATTCAGAAATATAAAAATTTAGCTAATTATTTAAAACACGGTTTAATTCAAAGTAGAAATTTCATCTTTCTTGGATAAAGAGGTGATTATTTTTTTTTTAATTCAACAATTTTGATCAAAAGTCAAAATTTTTCATTGAAAATTCCTCTTTTTTGTTTCAAAATTAAAGTATTTTCGTGGAAAACAATTTTTTTATTTCAAATGCATATTTTGGTGTTAAAAAGCCAACTGAAATATTTTTTGGATGAAAATTTAACTTTTTTGGTTGCAAATTTTTATCTTTTTGATTCAAAAGCTCATCTGTTTTATTAGAAATTTCATCTTTCTTAAATAAAAATGCAACCATTTGGTTAAAAGTTTAACAATTTTAACTGAAAAGTAATTCTTTTTTTATTAAAAATTCGTCTTTTGATGTTGAAAAGTCAACTGAAATCTTTTTTGGATGAAAATTTACCTTTTTTTATTTTTGAAAATTTGTTTCTTTCTGATTCAAAAATTTATCTGTTCAAGAAGAAGTTTCAGGTTTCTTGGATAAAAATTCAACTATTTGGTTGCAAAGTCAACCATTTTTTGAAAATTCATTATTTTTGGTTTAAAAATTTTAATATTTCGTAGAAAATTTAATTTTGTTTCAAATTAATATTTTGGCGTTGAAATGCCAACTGACATTTTTTTGGATGAAAATTTGTATTTTTAATTTAAAAAATGTATCTGTTTTAGTAGAAATATTATCTTTCATGGATAAAAATGCAATTATTTTTTTGAAAATTTAACAATTATGTTAGAATACCACTTTTATTGGTTGAAAATTTGGTCTTTTTGTATGTTGAAAATGCAAGTATTTTCGTAGAAAGTTCATTTTTTATTTCAAATTCATGTTTTGGCGTTGAAAAGTCAAATGAAATCTTTTTTTTATGAAAATTTAACTTTTTTTCGTTGAAAATTTATCTATTTGGTTTAAAAATTCATCTGTTTTAGTAGAAATTTCATCCTTCTTGGATAAAAATGGAACTATTTGCTCGGAAATTCAACAATTTTGTTTAAAAGTCTTTCTTTTTTATTGAAAATGCAACTGCTTTGTTGAAAATTCGTCTTTTTGTGTTAAAAATGAAATTATTTTCATGGAAATTAAATTTTTTATATAAAATTGATATTTTGATGTTAAAAATTCAAATGAAATATTTTTAAAATGAAAATACAAATATTTTTTTGGGAAGTTTTTTTTTGAGTTAAAAATTCATCAGGTTTAGTCGGAGCATTAAATTTTTTTGGATAAAAATGCAACTATTTGATTGAAAATTCAACAATTATGTTAAAAAGCAATATTTTTTGGTTAAAAATTCAACTGTTTTGTGGAAAATTCACTCCTAGTTTAAAATTCATATTTTAAGGTTGAAAAGTCAACTGAAATCTTTTCAAAGTGAAAATACAAATCAATTAGTTAAACACTTGTTTTCTGAGTAAAAAATTCATCCACTGTTGTAGAAATTTCATCTTTCTTGGATAAAAATGCAACTATTTGTTAGAAAATTTACTGTTCTTTCAAGTATATAACTTGACACTGAAAAGCCAACTGAAATCTTTTTTGGATAGAAGTTTGAATTTTTTATATAATAATTAATATTTTTTAGTAAATATTTTATCTTTCTTGAATAAAAATGGAATTATTTTGTTGCAAATTCCACAATTATGCTAAAAAGCAATATTTTTTGTTTAAAAATTCAACTGTTTTCTGAAAAAATCGTCATTTTTAATTAAAAATTCAATTCTTCTTTAAAATTCATATTTTGATTTTGAAAAGTCAACTGAAATATTTTAAAAATAAAAATAGAAATCATCTGTTTGAAAATTGGGTTTTTGAGTAAAAAATTCATCTGCTTTATTAGAAATATTATCTTTTTTGGATAAAAATGCAACTATTTGGTTGAAAATTCACTCCTTGTTGAAAATTCATATTGCAATGTTGAAAAGTCCACTGAAATCTTTTTTGGATAGAAATTTGAATTTTTAATATAAAAATTAATA
>NC_046663.1:125786-138734 GCF_010883055.1 Belonocnema kinseyi | reverse complement strand
TTATCTTTTTTGGATAAAAATGCAACTATTTGGTTGAAAATTCGTCCTTTTGTGTTGAAAATTTACAAAGTTTATTTCTGTGGTTGAAAATTGAACTATTTTTTTATCAATTCGTTTTCTTGTTAGTTTTAAATTATTATTTTTAGCTGATAATATAACTTTTCCAATTTTTAAAAATTTATTCTTTTTAGCTTCAAATACCTCTTTTGGATAGAAAAATGATATTCTTGAATTGAAATTTCATCTTTTTTTTTTTTGTCAAAAATGCAACAGTTTTGTTGTAAATTAATTTGGTTGTTGTTACTCAAATGTATATTTTCTGGTTATTACCATTACTTTTTCTTGCTTATTATTATATTATATAATATTAATTCTGCTGAAAATTAGGGCTGATTTGACAAAGAGTATGGAGTATTTTAACCATTTGGTTAAAAGTTTAACAATTTTAACTGAAAAGTAATTCTTTTTTTATTAAAAATTCGTCTTTTTGATGTTGAAAAGTCAACTGAAATCTTTTTTGGATGAAAATTTACCTTTTTTTAATTTTGAAAATTTGTTTCTTTCTGATTCAAAAATTTATCTGTTTAAGAAGAAGTTTCAGCTTTCTTGGATAAAAATTAAACTCTTTGGTTGCAAATTCAACCATTTTTTAAAAGGTCATCTTTCATGGATAAAAATGCAATTATTTTGTTGAAAATTTAACAATTATGTTATAATACCACTTTTATTGGTTGAAAATTTCGTCTTTTTTATGTTGAAAATGCAAGTATTTTCGTAGAAAGTTCATTTTTTTTTTCAAATTCATGTTTTGGCATTGAAAAGTCAAATGAAATCTTTTTTTGATGACAATTTAACTTTTTTTCGTTGAAAATTTATCTATTTGATTTAAAAATTCATCTGTTTTAGTAGAAATTTCATCCTTCTTAGATAAAAATGGAATTATTTGATCGGAAATTCAACAATTTTATTAAAAAGTCTTTCTTTTTTATTATTTTTTTATATAAAATTGATGTTTTGATGTTGAAAAATCAAATGAAATATTTTAAAAATGAAAATACAAATATTTTTTTGGGAAATTTGTTTTTTGAGTTAAAAATTCATCGAGTTTAGTCGAAGCATTACATTTTCTTGGATAAAAATGCAACTATTTGATTGAAAATTCAACAATTATGTTAAAAAGCAATATTTTTTGGTTAAAAATTCAACTGTTTTGTGGAAAATTCACTCCTAGTTTAAAATTCATATTTTAAGGTTGAAAAGTCAACTGAAATCTTTTCAAAATGAAAATACAAATCAATTAGTTGAACATTTGTTTTCTGAGTTAAAAATTCTTCTATTTTTGTAGAAATTTCATCTTTCTTGGATAAAAATACAACTATTTATTAGGAAATTTAACTATTTCGTAGAAAATTTACTGTTTTTTCAAGTATATAACTTGACACTAAAAAGCCAACTGAAATCTTTTTTGGATAGAAATTTGAATTTTTAATATAAAAATTAATATGTTTTAGTAAATATTTCATCTTTCTTGAATAAAAATGGAATTACTTTGTTGAAAATTCCACAATTATGTTAAAAAGCAATATTTTTTGGTTAAAAATTCAACTGTTTTCTGAAAAAATCGTCATTTTTAATTAAAAATTCAATTCTTCTTTAAAATTCATATTTTGAAAAGTCAACTGAAATATTTTAAAAATAAAAATACAAATCGTTTATTTGAAAATTGGGTTTGTGAGTAAAAAATTCATCTGCTTTATTAGAAATATTATCTTTTTTTGGATAAAAATGCAAATATTTGGTTAAAAATTCGTCCTTTTGTGTTGAAAATTTACAAAGTTTATTTCTGTGGTTGAAAATTAAACTATTTTGTTATCAATTCGTTTTCTTCTTGGTTTTAAATTATTATTTTTAGCTGATAATATAACTTTTCCAATTTTTAAAAATTTAATCTTTTTTTTGTTGTAAAAATGCAACAGTTTCATTGAAAATTCACTCCTTGTTGAAAATTCATATTGCAATGTTGAAAAGTCAACTGAAATCTTTTTTTGATGAAAGTTTAACTTTTTTTCGTTGAAAATTTGTCTATTTCATTTAAAAATTCATCTGTTTTAGTAGAAATTTCATCCTTCTTGGATAAAAATGGAACTATTTGCTCGGAAATTCAACAATTTTGTTAAAAAGGCTTTCTTTTTTAATGAAAATGCAACTTTCTTGGATAAAAATGCAACTATTTATTATGAAATTTAACTATTTCGTAGAAAATTTACTGTTTTTTCAAGTATATAACTTGACACTAAAAAGCCAACTGAAATCTTTTTTGGATAGAAATTTGAATTTTTAATATAAAAATTAATATGTTTTAGTAAATATTTCATCTTTCTTGAATAAAAATGGAATTACTTTGTTGAAAATTCCACAATTATGTTAAAAAGCAATATTTTTTGGTTAAAAATTCAACTGTTTTCTGAAAAAATCGTCATTTTTAATTAAAAATTCACTTCTTCTTTAAAATTCATATTTTGATTTTGAAAAGTCAACTGAAATATTTTTAAAATAAAAATACAAATCGTTTGTTTGAGTTAAAAATTCATCTGGTTTATTAGAAATATTATCTTTTTTGGATAAAAATGCAACTATTTGGTTAAAAATTCGTCCTTTTGTGTTGAAAATTTACAAAGTTTATTTCTGTGGTTGAAAATTGAACTATTTTGTTATCAATTCGTTTTTTTCTTGGTTTTAAATTATTATTTTTAGCTGATAATATAACTTTTCCAATTTTTAAAAATTTATTCTTTTTTTTTGTTGTAAAAATGCAACAGTTTCGTTGTAAATTAATTTGGTTGTTATTACTCAAATGTATATTTTCTGGTTATTACCATTACTTTTTCTTGCTTATTATTATATTATATAATATTAATTCTGCTGAAAATCAGGGCTGATTTGACAAAGAAAATAAAGCCTTGTTTGGTCCAATATTCTTGAAATCTTGCGAAATTTTCAGGTGAATACAGACACTGAGAATGACGAAGAACTGCCGGAATATCTGCCAGAAGAGGAAGAGCAGGAAGAGGAAGAAAAAGAGGGTGTGATCTCTTTATTCACCGGATTGAGGCAAAGTGCATCTTCTCTCTATAAATCGACAGCTAGTTTTCTACACAATTCCTTCTATTGGTGAACATCCAGTCGAATTAGTATTTTATTTATTTTCCACCTCGTGGACATAAAAAAAACAGTCTTGTGTGCTGACCCATAAACGGCATAGAAATTGAAGGATCATTTTAAATATCCTTGAGCTTTTATCCTTTATTTTTGACAATCATGAGTCGAATCTCAGTCTGAAAACCATGGAATTCCGGTCACCGATTTTCGTACTTTCCATTTTCGAGCTGCCAACTTGCCAATTTTTCTCAGACGCTTCTAATCTTCAATCGTTTCGAGAACTTTCCTAAACTAATAAATAGTTAGTGTCAGAATAATTGCAATGCAAGTTAGAGAGAGAGAGAGAGAGAGACCCCTTTGTTTTTTTTTTTTTTAATTGTAAATAATTTCTTTTCTCTTGAGAAATGTCGAGTATATTAAATTTGTTTAGAAAGTAGCACAATGCGTGTTTAGATTTTCGAAAAACTTTTTTAAAATCTATTCACTACCAGTTTTGTTAAGGCTGTGCATTTCAAATAAGTTTCTACACATTGTAATGTCTTTTTTTTCGAGTAAAACTATTTTAAAAAAAAGCTAGTTATGTATAAATAATGTAAATGTTATTGAATTACTTTTACCGAAAATAGTAGAGCTGCGTTTGTTTTCGAATTGAATTTCGATATTGTATGTTTTGCGAAAGTAAAATAAATGTCTATGTGTTTAAATTTGGGGGTTTTATCATGAATACCCCCGTGGTACAAAAAATATGAAGCGATTTTTTTTTTATATTTTCAGTTTCTTAAAAAAAATTAATTTTAAAATTCATATTTTAAGGTTGAAAAGTCAACTGAAGTCTTTTCAAAATGAAAATACAAATCAATTAGTTGAATATTTGTTTTCTGAGTTAAATATTCTTCTATTTTTCTAGAAATTTCATCTTTCTTGGATAAAAATACAACTATTTATTAGGAAATTTAAATATTTCGTAGAAAATTTCCTGTTTTTTCAAGTATATACCTTGACACTAAAAAGCCAACTGAAATCTTTTTTGGATAGAAATTTGAATTTTTTATATAAAAATTAATATGTTTTAGTAAATATTTCATCTTTCTTGAATAAAAATGGAATTATTTTGTTGAAAATTCCACAATTATGTTAAAAAGCAATATTTTTTGGTTAAAAATTCAACTGTTTTGTGGAAAATTCACTCCTAGTTTAAAATTCATATTTTAATGTTGAAAAGTCAACTGAAATCTTTTCAAAATGAAAATACAAATCAATTAGTTGAATATTTGTTTTCTGAGTTAAACATTCTTCTATTTTTGTAGAAATTTCATCTTTCTTGGATAAAAATACAACTATTTATTAGGAAATTTAAATATTTCGTAGAAAATTTATTGTTTTTTTCAAGTATATACCTTGACACTAAAAAGCCAACTGAAATCTTTTTTGGATAGAAATTTGAATTTTTTATATAAAAATTAATATGTTTTAGTAGAAATTTCATCTTTCTTGAATAAAAATGGAATTATTTTGTTGAAAATTCCACAATTATGTTAAAAAGCAATATTTTTTGTTAAAAATTGGTCTTTTTTTAATTGAAAATTCACTTCTTTAAAATTCATATTTTGATTTTAAAAAGTCAACTGAAATCTTTTTAAAATAAAAATATATATTTGAAAAATTTTGAATTTGGAAAAATTTGAAGGAAGGAATTTTGCCAAATTCACACACATAATTAAGAATTAAGTTTCAGTTGAAGGGCAATGATAAAGAATGTCATATTTGGGTGCATAAAGAAATGACAAAAAATTTAAGATTTATTCTTTTAAAATTTTTTTTGAACATTTCAAGTTAAAATAATTAATTTTCTACCAAGAAAACGGGAATTTTCAAAAAATAGTTAAATTTTCAACTAGTTTTATCGATATTTGTTTTTAAAAAATTAACATTTGGAAAAAGTGTAATAGTTGATATTTCCACCAGAAAATATTTTAATCGTCAATCAAAAAATCGTTAAGTTAAACCAAAAATACGAATTTTTATTGAAAAGAGTTGACTTATCAATCAAGAAAGATTTTTGAATCAATAAAAAAAATATGTCATCCGAAATTTTGAGTTTTCAAGTGGTAGAGACGATTTTTTGAAAAAGGAAGTTAAATTTAACACGCAAAAATATATTTTTTACCAAAATAAGAGAATTTTCAACCGAAAAAGATGAAATGTCAAGAAAAAAATGGTTTAGTAAAAAAGATTAATTTTCAACAGAAAAAAAAACTAATTTTTCACAAACTTTCTTATTTTTTTGTAATCAATGAAATTAACTTTGGACTAAAAAGATGCATCTTCAATAAAAAAAATTGTTAAAAAAATAGTTAATTTTCCAACCGAAACGATGAACTTTTTTCCACAAACGACAAATTTTGAAAAAATGCATGAATTTTCAACTAAAAAAAGATAAATTTTCAACAGAAACTGGAATAGTTCAATTTTAAATCACAGTAATAAGTTTGTAAAAAAAATAAAATTTTTAGCTAAAAAATTAATTTACAAAAGGAATTTTCAAATACATCACTTTTAACAAAATATATTTAACTTTTAAGTAAATATTTCAATTTTTAATGAAATTTTCAACGTAATAGTTGAATTTTCAACCAAAAATGTTCATTTTATACTAAAAAAGAGGAATTTTGAACAAAATAGATTAATTTTCAACTAAAAACATTTATTTTCAACAAAACAAATTATTTTTCAACTAAAAAAAGATAAATTTTCAACGAAAAATAGAATAGTTCAATTTTAAATCACAGTAATAAGTTTGTAAAAAAAATAAAATTTTTAGCTAAAAAATTAATTTACAAAAGGAATTTTCAAAGACATCACTTTTAACAAAATATATTTAACTTTTAACTAAATATTTTAATTTTTGATGCAATTTTCAACGTAATAGTTGAATTTTTAACCAAAAGTCTTCATTTTATAATAAAAAAGACGAATTTTGAACAAAATAGATTAATTTTCAACAAAATAAATTATTTTTCAACTAAAAAAGATTAATTTTCAACGAAAAATAGAATAGTTCAATTTTAAATTACAAAAATATAAATAAAATTGACAGAAAATCTTCTGGATTATTTTTTGACCCTATGAGTTATGAAATAATTCTAAATATCTTAAAATTTTTCAAAATTTTAAAAGAAAATTCAAAATTGAATTTTTAAATCTTCAAAAATATACATTTTATATATTATAAAAATATTTTAAAAACTTCTAAATTTTGAAGCTCTTGTAAAATTAAAATTTTTTAAAAATTGCAAAATTTTGCTTTACAATTTTCTTTTCTGAAATTACATGAAATTATTTTAAAAAATTTTTAATATTTATTAATCTTTTTTTAAAATTAAGTTTTCAAAATAAAAAATCGATTGAAAAAAATATTGTCTTAAAACCTTTTAAAATCCTTAAAAATGAAAATATTATTTCAAAATCTACAAAAAACACTTTATGTTGAAAATTTGAAATCTTTACAAAGTTAAAAATAATGTTTTAATTTCTTCAAAATTTTTAAATATATTTTAAACTGACTCCAATTATTCCTAAAATTGTCTTAAAATCTTCCTGGTTCTCTTTTGCATATTTTTTTAAACTCTTGTAATATTAAAAAAAATGTTAATTAACTTTAAATATTCTCATAAATTTTAAGAAAAAGTTGTGAACACTTTTACACATTTCAAAATCTTTAAAAAGAAACTTCAAAATTTGTTTTAAAATATTCAAAAATCTACATTTTGTTTCAAGTTTTATAAAAATATTTTCAAATTTTTGAAAAACTTCTAAATATCTATAAAAATTATTCGAATTTTTCCTAAAATTTTGAAATGATTCAGATAATGAAACAAATTGCCTATAACCCTTTTCAATTCATTTTCGAATTTTAAAAATTTCTAAATCTTTTGTTTTAAATCTTCAAAAATCTAAGTTAGGTTTTAAATATTTCGAGAACTTTGTAATCTTACAAAATTGCACAAATTTGGTTTAAAATATTCTTCTCAGATACTTCAATAAATTCTTCGAAATTTGAAAAATATTTAAAAATATTTTCTTAAAATTAAGTTTTCAAAATAAAAAATGAATTAAAATTTATCCTGAAAACTTACGAAAAAAATCTCATCTTAAAACTGTTCAAAATTGGTGGAAATATTTTCAAAATAAAAATTTCTTTTAATTTTTTCAAAATTTCTAAAATTTCGAAATATATTTAAAACTGACTCGAATTATTCCTAAAGTTGTCATAAAATCTTCTGGATCTCATTTGAATTTTTTTTAAAGATTTTGTCATATTAAATTTTTGTTAAATAACTTTAAATATTCCCATGATTTTGAAGAAAAAATTGCTAATACCTTAAAACATTTCAGGCTTTAAAAACTTCAAAATTTAATTTTGAAATCTTCAAAAATCTACATTTTGTTTTAAGTTTTATAAAAATATTTTCAATTTTTTTTTAAACTTTTAAATATCTCTAAAAATGATTCGAGTTTTTCCTAAAAATTTGAAATAATTCATATAATCAGAAAAATGGCCGAAAACCTTTACAATTTATTTTGTAAAATTAAAACTTCAAAATGTTTTGTCTTAAATCTTCAAAAATCTAAATTTTGTTTTAAATTTTTTTTCTAGAATTTTGTAATCTTGCAAAATTGCAAAGTTTTGCTTTAAAATTTTCTTTTCTGAAATTTTATTAAATTATTCGAAATGTTTTAAAATCTTTTATAATATTTTCTTAAAATTAAGTTTAAAAATAAAAATTAAATTAAAATTTTTCCTGGAATCTTAGGAAAAAAATTTCATCTTAAAACCTTTCAAAATCCTTAAGGAGCATCAAGATATCCAAAAATCCACGTTCTGTTTAAAATTGGTGGAAATCTTTTCAAAAATTTCAAATTATTTTTTAATTTCTTAAAAACTACTAAAATTTCGAAATATATTTTAAACTGACTCGAAATATTCCTAAAATTGTCATATAATCTTCCTGATTCTCTTTTTAAGATTTTTTAAGCTTTTACCATATTAAATTTTTGTTAAATAACTTTAAATATTTCCATGAATTTTAAGATAAAATGCTTAGTACTTTAAAACATTATATCCTTTAAAAAAAGCTTCAAAATTTCATTTTGAAATCTTCTAAAATCTACATTTATTTGAAGTTTTACCAAAATATTTTCAAACTTTTGTAAAACTTCTAATTATCTTTAAAAATAATTGGAATTTTTCCTCAAATTTTGAATTAATTCATATAAATAGAAAAATTGCCGAAAAACTTTAAAATTCATTTTTGAAAATTAAAAACTTCTAAATCTTTTGTCCTAAATCTTTAAAAATCCAAATTTTGTTTTAAATTGTTTTGTAGAACTTTGCAATCCTGCAAAATTGCAAAATTTTGCTTTAAAATCTTCTTTTCCGAAATTTTACTAAAATATTCGAAATGTTTTAAAATCTTTTATAATATTTTCTTAAAATTAAATTTAAAAATAAAAAATCAATTAAAATTCTTCCTGGAATCTTATCAAAAAATCTCTTCTTAAAACCTTTCAAAATCCATAAGCATCAAAATTTTAATTTTAAATTTTCAAAAATTCACTTCCTGTTTAAAGTTGGTTGAAAAATTGGTTGAAAATTGTTTGAATGTCAAAATCTTTTAAAACTTCAATATTTAATTTTTAAATCTTTAAAAACTTCAAAATTTAATTTTGAAATCTTCAAAAATCCACATTTTGTTTTAAGTTTTATGAAAAATATTGTCAAATTCTTAAAACCCTTTAAATATCTTTAAAAATTATTCGAATTTTCCGTAAAATTTTGATATAATTTGGATATTTAAAAAAATTGCCTAAAAACATCCAATTCATTTTTGAAAATTAAAAACTTCTAAATCTTTTGTTTTAAATAGCAAAATCTAAATGTTGTTTTAAATTTTCTTCTAGAATTGTGTAATATTTCAAAATTGCACAATTTTGCTTTAAAATCTACTTTTACCAAACTTTATAAAATTATTTGAAATGTTTTAAAATATTTTGCTAAAGTTTGGTTATGAAAATTAAAATAAATAAAAATTCTTACTGGAAACTTACGAAAAAAGAATCTCATCTTAAAATTTTTCAAAATCCTTAAGCAGCAAGATTTTAAAAATCCATTTACTCTTTAAAATTGATGGAAAACTTTTCAAATTTTAAATTATTTTTTAATTTCTTCAAAAGTACTAAAATTTCGAACTATATTATGAACTGGCTCGACTTATTCCTAAAATTGCCATAAAATCTTCCGGATTCTCTTTTGACAAGTTTTTTAAGCTCTTGTAAAATTAAAATTTTTTAAAAATAATTAAAAATATTCCCATGAATTTTAAGAAAAACTTTAAATACCTTAAAACGTTTAAAAATTTTAAAAACTTAAAAATTAAATTTTTCAGGCTTCAAAAATCTATATTTGATATATTATACAAATATGTTCAAATATTTGAAAAACTTTTAAATATCTTTAGAAATTATCAGAATTTTTCCTAAACTTTTGAAATAATTCAGATAATTAAAAAATGGCTTAAAATTCCTTCCGATTCATTTTTTAGAATTAAAAGATTCTAATTCTTTAGTTTGAAATCTTCAATAATATAAATTTTGTTTTAATTTTTTTGTACAATTTTTTTATCTTGCAAAATTTGGCTCTAAAATGTTCTTTTTCGAAATTCCATGAAATTATTCGAAACGTTTCATAATATTTAAAAATCTTTTCTTAAAATAAAGGTATCAAAATAAAAAATCGATTAGAAATTTCCCTGGAATATTAGGAAAAAAAGTTTTATCTTAAAACCTTTAAAAATTTCTTAAGCATCAAAATTTCATTTCTAAATCTACAAAAATCCACTTTATGTTGAAAATTTGAAATCTTTACAAAGCTTAAATTATCTTTTAATTTCTTCAAAATTTCGAAATATATTTTAAACTGTCTAGAATTATTCCTAAAGTTGTCATAAAATTCCGGATTCTCTTTTGAACATTTTTTAAAACTAGTGATATTAACCATTTTTAAAAATAACTTTATATTCTCATTTATTTTAAGAAGAAATTTGTAATACTTAAAACACTTCAAAATCTTTAAAAAGTTCAAAATTTAATTTTGAAATCTTCAAAAATCTACATTTTGTTTTAAGTTTTATAAAAATATTTTCAAATTGTTAAAAACCTCTAAATGTCTTTAAAAATTATTTGAATTTTTCGTAAAATTTTGATCTAATCCAGATATTTAAAAAAAGCCTCTAAATCTTTTGTTTTAAATCTTTAAAAAAATGTAAATAAAAAAAATTCTAGCATTTTGAAATCCTGCAAAATTGCACAAGTTTACGTTAAAATCTTCTTTTTCGAAACGTAAACTATTCGAAATTTTAAAAATATTTTAAAACAGATTCTTAAATTTAAGTTTTGGAAATTAAAAATGAACGAAAATTTATTACTAGAATCTTACGAAAAAAAATCTTATTTTAAAACTTTTCAAAATCCTTAAGAAGCATCAAGATATTCAAAAATCCACTCTCTGTTTAAAATTGGTGGAAATTTTGTCAAATTTTAAATTATTGTTCAATCTCTTAAAAACTTTTAAAATTTCACAAAAAGTTAAAAAAAGTTTACAAAAAAATCTGGAAGATTCAATCTTCCAGATTTTTTTGCGACATATTTTAAAATCTCTAAAGCTTAAACTTAAGTGTTTAATTAAACAATAAATGTAATAAATTCATAAAATTATCTTAAAATCTTCCGGATTCTTTTTTGAACATTTTTAAAAACTCTTGTAATATTAAAAAAAATGTTAAATAACGTTAAATATTCCCATTAATTTAAAGAAAAAATAGTTAATCCTTTAAAACATTAGTCTTTAAAAAAACTTCAAAATTTCATTTTGAAATCTTCTAAAACCTACATATATTTCAAGTTTTATAAAAATATTTTCAAATTTTTGAAAAACTTCCAAATATCTTTAAAAATGCCTCGAATTTTTCTAAAATTTTTAAATGAGTCAAATAATGAAAAAATAGCCTAAAAACCTTTCAAATTCATTTTTCAAAATTAAAAGCTTCGAAATCTTTTGTTTTAAATCTTCAAAAATCTAAGTTTTGTTTAAAATTTTTTTCCTAGAATTTCGTCAACTTGCAGAATTTCAAAAATTAGCTTTAAAAACTCCTTTTTAGAAATTAAATTAAAATATTTGAAATGTTTAAAAATATTTTCTTAAAATTAGGTTTTCAAAATAAAAAATGAATAAAATTTTTCTTGGAATCTTAAGAAAAAAAAATATTATCTTAAAACCTTTCAAAATCCTTAAGAAGCATCAAGATATTCCAAAATTCACTTTTTGTTTAGAATTGGTGGAAATCTTTCCAAATTTCAAACTATTTTTTAATTTCTTCAAAACTTCTAAAATTTCGAAATATATTTTAAACTGACTTGAATTATTCCGAAAGTTGTCATAAAATTCCGGATTCTCTTTTGAACATTTTTAAAAATTCTAGAGATATTAACCATTTTTAAAAATAACTTTATATTCTCATTTATTTTAAGAAGAAATTTGTAATACTTAAAACACTTCAAAATCTTTAAAAAGTTCAAAATTTAATTTTGAAATCTTCAAAAATCTACATTTTGTTTTAAGTTTTATAAAAATATTTTCAAATTTTCAAAAACCTCTAAATATCTTTAAGAATGACTTGAATTTTTCGTAAAATTTTGATCTAATTCAGATATTTAAAAAAGCCTTTTAAATCTTTTGTTTTAAATCTTTAAAAAAGTGTAAATAAAAAAAAAATTCTAGCATTTTGCAATCCTGCAAAATTGCATAAATTTACATTAAAATCTTCTTTTTCGAAACTTAAACTATTCGAAATTTCAAAAATATTTTAAAACAGATTCTTAAATTTAAGTTTTGGAAATTAAAAATGAACTAAATTTTTTTACTAGAATCTTACGAAAAAAAATCTTATTTTAAAACTTTTCAAAATCCTTAAGAAGCATCAAGATATTCAAAAATCCACTTTCTGTTTAAAATTGGTGGAAATTTAGAATTTAAAATTATTGTTCAATCTCTTAAGAACTTTTAAAATTTTACAAAAAGTTTAAAAATGTTTACAAAAAAATCTGGAAGATTCAATCTTCCAGATTTTTTTGCGACATATTTTAAAATCTCTGAAGCTTAAAATTAAGTGTTTAATTAAACAATAAATGTAATAAATTCCTAAAATTATCTTAAAATCTTCCAGATTCTTTTTTGAACATTTTTAAAAACTCTTGTAATATTAAAAAAAATTTTAAATAACGTTAAATATTCCCATTAATTTTAAGAAAAAATGGTTAATCCTTTAAAACCTACATGTATTTCAAGTTTTGTAAAAATATTTAAAAATTTTTGAAAAACTTCCAAATATCTTTAAAAATGACTCGAATTCTTCTAAAAATTTTAAATGAGTCAAATAATGAAAAAATAGCCTAAAAACCTTTCAAATTCATTTTTGAAAATTAAAAGCTTCAAAATCTTTTGTTTTAAATCTTCAAAAATCTAATTTTTCTTTAAAAATTTTTTTGTAGAATTTTGTAAATTTGCAGAATTTCAAAAATTAGTTTTAAAAACTCCTTTTTCGAAATTAAATTAAAATATTCGAAATGTTAAAAATATTTTCTTAAAATTAGGTTTTCAAAATAAAAAATGAATAAAATTTTTCCTGGAATCTTACGAAAAAAAATTATTATCTTAAAATCTTTCAAAATCCT
>NC_046663.1:111192-125686 GCF_010883055.1 Belonocnema kinseyi | reverse complement strand
AAAAACTTCCAAATATCTTTAAAAATGACTCGAATTTTTCTAAAAATTTTAAATGAGTCAAATAATGAAAAAATAGCCTAAAAACCTTTCAAATTCATTTTTTAAAATTAAAAGCTTCAAAATCTTTTGTTTTAAATCTTCAAAAATCTAATTTTTCTTTAAAAATTTTTTTGTAGAATTTTGTAAACTTGCAGAATTTCAAAAATTAGTTTTAAAAACTCCTTTTTCGAAATTAAATTAAAATATTCGAAATGTTTAAAATATTTTCTTAAAATTAGGTTTTCAAAATAAAAAATGAATAAAATTTTTCCTGGAATCTTACGAAAAAAAAAATTATTATCTTAAAACCTTTCAAAATCCTTAAGAAGCATCAAGATATTCAAAAATCCAATTTCTGTTTAAAATTGGTGGAATCTATTCTTTTAAAATTTTACAAAAAGTTTAAAAATGTTTACAAAAAAATCTGGAAGATTCAATCTTCCAGATTTTTTTGCGACATATTTTAAAATCTCTAAAGCTTAAAATTAAGTGTTTAATTAAACAATGAATGCTTCAAAGTCGAGTTTGAGGGCGAAATCGTATCAATTCAAGGGTTTCAGAGAAAGAAATCTTTTAATCTTTATGACTATAAACGTTTTTTTTTTTTATTTTTATACGTAACATCAATTTGACGGATCACTTCTATAACGTGGCTTTCTGTCACTACTTGAATAAATAGCGGATACATTACTGTAAAGTACACTTTTAAATGTCTTATAAATACATCTTACATCTCTTCGAAAGTATCGATTCGTTACTCTGATTCTCAGGCTTATTCTTAATCAGTTTGAGGTTCGGTATTGTCGATATTTACAAATATTCGTTAACTGTCCTTAAGGCAAATTTGTACATACAATAAATGGTCAACTATAATCTGACGTGCCAAACAATTTCTCCTTCACAAACTTGTATATCATTCATTATACATGGAATCCAAAATTTACGAATTTCAGCCAAAAATTCTGGAAAAATTCTTTCCAATTCATAATATAATTCTCGATACAAACATTTAATTACGATTATTGTTTTCAACTCCAAACAATCTGGACACGGAGTATAAATCAAAGATATTATAAATCAAAGATAAATCAAATTAGAATCTCTAAATACCTTTTTTGAAAAATAGAAAATCCTCTTAAAATTGATCGAATTTCATTGCACATTTTGGAAAATTTTTCAACATCCGTCTCTCTAGAATATTTATTATAAAATTTGAAAAGTGAATTCTTTCACAATTGTACTCTTTTCGGACATTAACCCTAGAAATCCGAAGCGCCACATCAGGTTTTCGTTTCTTAAGCTACATATTATCATCTATGCTATATCAGAATTACAAAAAAAAAAAAAAAGGTAATATCTGTCTAGCGTACTAGGAAACTAACATCTTTTTACAAATTGCATTTTAGCCTTAAAAAAGAAAAATTGTACACAAATTGAAGTAGAAAATCGAGGCGATTAAGGCTGATTTTCCTGGGCCTGTCAATGACGAGATTAGGAATTATTAGTGCTACTTTGTCATGCTTCTACTTCACAAATCGTAAACAGAATGAGTAATTAAGTCGTTTGAGCCAACTTGGAGCCTTCCTTTTTTATCCACAATGTAAGA
This sequence comes from Belonocnema kinseyi, assembly GCF_010883055.1. Lineage (NCBI taxonomy): Eukaryota > Metazoa > Arthropoda > Insecta > Hymenoptera > Cynipidae > Belonocnema > Belonocnema kinseyi. The sequence goes on along the minus strand of NC_046663.1, from coordinate 124,041 downwards.
CACATTAATGAAAATATCCGTGTGGAATTTCACGTAAATTTCTTTAACCAGGTGGAAATCCATATGCAAATTCGAAATCTTCTATGTGGAAATTTAAACGGTTATTTTTTTCCAAAGGGGTGATTTCCACACAAAATTCCATGAATTCCATAAAAAAAAAATAAATAAATAAATTTCTACTTTCACAAATTCACAAATTTGTCATTTTCGAATTTAAGATTTTTTTTAGTAGGCGTTAATCCATCAGTTTCTCGAAAAAATGGAAAATAGGGAAAAGACTAAACATTAATTTTTAGATGTGGAAAAGAAGAAACAATCTTTTTCAGGAGAAATATTGGTTTTTTTAAAATGTGAAATTATTTTTTAATGACTTTTGCTAATAAGAAAATTTATTATTACAATTTTTATGTAATGACAAAGAGATTATCAGAATATATATTTTTTTAATCACATAAATTCCCGACATTTTTTTTAATTTCCAATTTTCTAGAGTTGAAATTCAATAATCAATTTTCTTCAATTTTCTTTATTTTTTCGATTTTCTGCAATTTCCTACAGTTGAAAATCCAATTTTCTTCCATTATGAACAATAGGATTTTCAGCTGTTGAAAATTGAATAATCAATTTTCTTCAATTTTCAACCGTTGAATTTTGTACTGTTCAATATTATAATACCAATTTTTTGCTATTTTTTTACATTTAAACATTTAATTTACAATATTCTTTTATTTTCAATAATTGAATTTTCTTCCAGTTTTTACATTTAAATTTTACATTTTCCAATATTCTTCAATTTTCAACAATTGAATTTTTATCTGTTGAAAATTTAATTATCAATTTTCTTAAATTATCAACAGTGGAAAATTCAATTCTCTATTTTTTTTCTATTTTTTATATTTAAGATTTAATTTTCAACAATTGAATTTTCATCCGTTACAAAATTTAATGAACAATTTTCTTAAATTTTCAACCGTTGATGATACAATTATTTATTTGCTTCAATTTTCAAAAATTTAATTTTTCATCTATTAGAAATTCAATTTTCTTCCATTTTTTACATTCAAATATTTAATTTTCAACATTTTTCAATTTTCTTAAATTATCAACAGTTGAAAATTCAATTCTCAATTTTCTTCCATTTTTTACGTTTAAAGATTTAATTTTCAACATTTTTCAATTTTCAACAATTGAATTTTCATCCGTTAAAAATTTAATGATTTTTTTAAATTTTAAACGGTTGATAATACAATTATTTATTTGCTTAAATTTTCAAAAATTTAATTTTCATCTATTAGAAATTCAATTCTCAATTTTCTTCCGTTTTTTACATTCAAATATTTTATTTTCAACATTTTTCAATTTTCAACAATTGAATTTTCATCCGTTAAAAAATTAATGAACAATTTTCTTAAATTTTCAAAAATTTAATTTTAATCTGTTAGAAATTCAATTCTCAATTTTCTTCCATTTTTTACATTCAAATATTTAATTTTCAACATTTTTCAATTTTCAACAATTGAATTTTCATCCGTTAAAAATTTAATGAACAATTTTCTTAAATTTTCAAAAATTTAATTTTAATCTGTTAGAAATTCAATTCTCAATTTCTTCCATTTTTTTACATTTAAACATTTATTTTCCAATATTCTTCAATTTTCAACAATTTAGTTTTCATCTGTTGAAAATTTAATCATCAATTTTCTTAAATTATCAACAGTGGAAAATTCAATTCTCAATTATCTTCCATTTTTTACATTTAAAGATTTAATTTTCAACATTTTTCAATTTTCAAAAATTGAATTTCCACCCGTTAAAAATTTAATTAACAATTTTCTTAAATTTTCAACAGTTGATAATACAATTATTTACTTGCTTCAATTTTCAAAAATTTAATTTTCATCTGTTAGAAATTCAATTCTCAATTTCTTCCATTTTTTACATTTAAACATTTATTTTCCAATATTCTTCAATTTTCAACAATTAAATTTTCATCCGTTAAAAATTTAATGATCAATTTTCTTCCACTTTTTACATTTGTATATTTTAATTTTCAAGAATTGAATTATTGTCCGTTAAAAATGTAATTATCAATTTTCATAAATTTTCAACAGTTAAAAATTCAATTATTTATTTTCTTCAATTTTTTAAAAATTTAAATTTTCATCTGTTAGAAATTCAATTCTCAATTTTCTTCAATTTTTTACATTTAAACATTTAATTTCCAATATTCTTTACTTTCAAAATTGAATTTTCATCCGTTAAAAATTTAATTATAAATTTTCTTAAATTATCAACAGTTGAAATTAAAAATGTTTATTTTCTTAAATTGTCAACAGTTGAAAATTCAATTTTCCTACATTTTCAACAACTGAAAATCTAATTTTTTCAATTCTCAACAGTTCAAAATTCAATTTTTTACGTTATATAAGTATAATAATTGACTTTTCATCTATTGAAAATTGAAGAACTTAAAATTGGATTTTCATCTGTTAAAAATGGAATGACATCAAGATTGAAGAAAACTCAACTGTTTAAACTTAATGATAATTGATAATTGAATTTTCAAGAGATGAAAATTTCTTCTATTTTCATAAATTTTCCAAAATTTATTTTTCATCTGTTAGAAATTCAGTTATCAATTTTCATCAAGTTTTGACAGTTGAATATTGAATTTTCAACTGTTAAAAATTCAATTATCAATTTTAAATATTATAATTTTTAACAGTTGGAAATCCAATTCCTGATGTTATTCAATTTTTAACAATTTAAAACTCAATCTTAAGTTCTTCAATTTTCAACAGTTGAAAATTGAAGAAAATTGGATTTTTAACTGCTGAAAATTTAAGAAAATAAAAAATTGAATTTTACACCCTTGATAATTTAAGGTAATTCATAATTAAATGTTAAACATATGAAAATTAAATTTTCAACTGTGGAAAATTGAAGAAAATTGGATTTTTAACTGCTGAAAATTTAAGAAAATAAAAAATTGAATTTTCCACTGTTAATAATTTAAGGTAATTCATAATTAAATGTTAAACATATGAAAATTAAATTTTCAACTGTGGAAAATTGAAGAAAATTGGATTTTTAACTGCTGAAAATTTAAGAAAATAAAAAATTGAATTTTACAACCTTGATAATTTAAGGAAATTCATAATTAAATGTTAAACATATGAAAATTAAATTGTTTAAAATTGAACAAGGGCAAAAATTAAATTTCCAACTGTGGAAAATTGAAGAAAATTGAATTTTTAACTGCTGAAAATTTAAGAAAATAAAAAATTGAATTTTCCACTGTTGATAATTTAAGGAAATTAATAATTAAATTTTAAACATATAAAAATTACATGATTAAAAATTGAAGAATATCGGAAATTAAATCTTAAAACGTAATAAATATAAGAAAATGGTTAAAAATTCAATTATTAATTTTCTTCGAGTTTCAACAGCTGGAAATTCATATTTTACATCTCTTGAAATTTCAACAGTTGAAAATTCCATTTTCCACAACTGAATTTTCATCTGTTAAAAACTGAAGAGCTTAAAATTGAATTTTCAACTCTTGATACTTAAATAACATTAATAATTCAATTTTCAACAGATTAAAATTCAATTCTTTTCGATTGGAAAAAAAATTGGAGAAAGAAAATTGAATTTTTAGATTAAAATTCAATTCTTTTCAATTGAAAAAAAAATTGGAGAAAGAAAGAAAATTGAATTTTTAATTGTTGAAACTTGAAGAAAATGTAGCTCTAAAGTTTTATTTAAATCCTAAATAATTTCGTTTGAAATCGACCAAGTAAATAATTATAGTTTTAACTATAAATTACATATTCACCTTTGCCAAGAAAATATATAATTTAGCGTTAAATCTCTTTTATTAAATACCAAGAAAATGCAAATTAAAATTTTACAATTCAATCTCGAGATTACGTTCCGGTCCGAGATTCCCCTTGTAATTCAAATATTGTAATATAGAATGCAGTATATTTAAAGCGAAAAAAAAAGTGAATTTAAAAAAGAGAAAAGTATATTTTTAACTGCAACATTTTCAATTTTTCATCTGGATTTCCAAGTGGTATGATAAATTCACGTGGATATTTTCACCCGACGGAAATATACAAAAAAAAAAAAAAAAGAAACTGTCATGAAATGTGGATCTCCTTAATTCTTCCTGGATGCTTTAAATAAATGGAATGTTAAATTCTAGAAATCGTACGTATGCGTGTGTGACTTTTTCTACCTTTGTCGCTTGACCATGAACACACAATATACTTTTTTTTCAAATATGAAATTCATATCTAGACTATATTCACAACACTTGACAATCTCTCGGCTAAACTTATACTTTCTCAGCTAAACTTAGGGTTTTAATACGAGCTTATCACGTTACGTCTCGAAAATAATTCCCGAGCTTAATAAGGATTAATTTCTGATACAGAATAGAAAACCATATCGGGTGAGGCTTATTTATAAGAGAAGCTCCTTCAAAATACTGCTGGGGTACAAGTTTTTTCACTGCGAGAGAGAGAGAGAGAGAGAGAGAGAGAGCCTCATCAGCGAGACGTAAGAGAAGTAGTTTTCATCTATACTTCTACTAATAAGAAAGTCCAATAATAATAAATAAATCAGACTCGACTTTCCAATTTGAGGTTTGCGTTTGCGCGCTGTGATGCAATTGTAATCTCACTGACTTCGTCCGTTTCGGACTGACTTGACGAATCGGTGCCATCCTCGAGTCCTTTTTTTCTCTTGTGAGAATGGTGGATATTTCGAAAGGCCCTCTGCACTTCCGGATTACTTTCGAGAGTCGAGGACTGACTGGACGGCGGGTGCGAGTACTCGGAAGTGTTTTCTTCGTCCGATACTAAAACTCCTTTCACGGTTGTCGGAATCTGCTTAAATCTTCTTATTCTACATCCTGGACCAATTGGTCTCCTCGCAATACTAGATGAAAGACAACAGATTTTTAATGATAAACCATCTGTTTGCAAAGATTTTTCAATCTACATTAGTATAAATATTTAATTAATAGTTATTGTTTTCTACTATGAAATTATTGGAAATTAGAGAAAGAATAAATAAATAAATAAATAAATAAAAAAGAATCTCAGACTTCAAAGTTCACAAATCAGGGTGGCGATTTGGCAGACGATTTCAAATCCCCGGCCATTTCCAGGTTTCTACCGCAAATTTATCACGTTCATTCTAAAGATCTTTTTAACAAAACAGAGCGAAAAATATCAAAGTAACTGAATTTTGAAACAAATATTTGTATTTTTCACTAAAAAATATCAGTTTTCAACAAAAATTATGAATATTCAACTGAAATACTTAAAATTTCATCCTCAAAGATAATTTTTTTAGAAACATGAATTTTTTAAAGAAATAGTTGAATTTTCAAACTAAAAAAATTAATTTTGACTGAAAAAAAGGTAAATTCTTTTTCCCGGTCAAGTTTTTCCATTTTCCCGTTAAATTAAGAGTAAAATTTGAAATTTTGAATCAAATATTTGAATTTTTCACTAAAAAAAATCAGTTTTCAACAAAAATTATGAATATTCAACTGAAACACTTAAAATTTCAACCGTAAAGATAAATTTTTTAGAAACATGAATTTTTTAAAGAAATAGTTGAATTTTCAAACTAAAAAAATTAATTTTGACTGAAAAAAAGGTAAATTCTTTTTCCCGGTCAAGTTTTTCCACTTTCCCGTTAAATTAAGAGTAAAATTTGAAATTTTGAATCAAATACTTGAATTTTTCACTAAAAAAAATCAGTTTTCAACAAAAATTATGAATATTCAACTGAAATACTTAAAATTTCATCCTCAAAGATAATTTTTTTAGAAACATGAATTTTTTAAAGAAATAGTTGAATTTTCAAACTAAAAAAATTAATTTTTACTGAAAAAAGTTAAATTGTCAACCATAATCTGAATAGTTAAATTTCAAGTTAAAAAAAACATTTATTTTAATATATCACGTTCATTTTAAAGAAATGAAAAATTCAAATATTTCTTTCAAAATTCCGTTATTTTCATATTTTTCACGAAAAAATATCAATTTTCAACAAAAATGAAAACTTTAAACTTTCAGTTAGAAAAACTAATTAGAATGGTTTGTTTTTTAAGCTAGAAAGGTCAATTTTCAACAAAAATTATGAACATTTAACTGAAATACTTAAAATTTCAAACTCACAGATGCATTTTCAAAACAAGATTAATTTTCTACCAAAAAAATATAATTTTTCAAAAAACATGCATTTTTTTTACGAATTATTTAAATTTTCAAACTAAAAAAAATTAATTTTTACTGAAAAAAAGAGGTAAGTTCTTTTTCCCGGTCAAGTTTTTCCATTTTCCCGGTAAATTAAGAGTAAAATATTCTTATTTGCCGCAAAACTCACACATGTATTTTAATTTATTACGATCATTCTAAAGATCGTTTTAACACAACAGAGCGAAAAATATCAAAATAACTGAATTTTGAAACAAATATTTGAATTTTTCACTAAAAAATATCAACTTTTAATCAAAATTATGAATATTTAACTGAAATATTAAAAATTTTAACCGTAAAGATAAATGTTCAAAACAAGATTAATTTTCTACCAAAAAATATGATTTTTCAAAAAACATGTTTTTTACGAAATAATTGAATTTTTAAACTAAAAAAAAAAAAAATAACAATTTTTACTGAAAAAAAGTAAATTGCCAACCAAAATAGAATAGTTAAATTTTAAGTATAAAAAAAATAATGTTCACGGTTTTTCCCAGCCAAGGTTTTCAATTTTTCCGGTAAATTAAGAGTAAAATATGCATTTTTGAAGCGAAACTTAAAAATTTATTTTTATTTATCACGTTCATTTCAAACATTTATTTTAATTTATCACGTTCATTCTAAAGGTTCTTTTACAATAGAGCGAAAAATATAAAAATAACTGAATTTTGAAACAAATATTTGAATTTTTCACTAAAAAATATCAATTTTTAATCAAAATTATGAATATTTAACTGAAATACTTTAAATTTCTACCTTAAAGATGAATTTTTTAAAACAATATAAATTTCCAACCAAAAAAATATAATTTTTCAAAAAAACCTTAATTTTTTTTACGAAATAGTTGAATTTTCAAACTAAAAAAATAATACTTTTTACTGAAAAAAGGTAAATTGTCAACCAAAACTTGAATAGTTAAATTTTATGTTCAAAAAAATTAATGTTCCCGGTTCATTCGCGGTTTTTCCTAGTCAATTATTCCAATTTTCCCGGTAAATTAAGAGTAAAATATGTAGAATTCCCGTGAAACTAAAACATTTATTTTAATTTATCACGTGAATTCTACATATCCTTTTCACAGAACAGAGCGAAAAATATCAAAATAACTGAGTTTTGAAAAAAATATTTCAATTTTCCACTAAAAAATATCTATTTAAACAAAAATGAAAAAGTTAAACTTTCAGTTAGAAAAATTAATTAGAATAGTTGAATTTTAATCTGAAAAGATCAATTTTTTACTAAAATTATGAATATTTCAATGAAATACTTAAAATTACAACCCCAAAACTGAATTTTCAAAACAAGAATAATTTTCTAACCAAAAAATATAATTTTTCAAAAAACATGAATTTAAAAAAAATAGTTGCCACATTAAAGGAGACACATTTTCAATCAAATAGTTGAATTTAGAACTAAAAGAAATCAAAATTCAATCAAAAATGGAAGTTGCATTTTTAGTGAATAAAATTCATTTTGAACCTAACTTATGAATTTTCAATCAAAATTATGAATCTTCAACTGGAATTTTAAACCAAAAAAATGAGTTTTCAACAAAAAAATGAATAACCATTTGAAATAGTTGAATTTTCAAATTAAAAAAAAATTAATTTTTACTGAAAGAAAAGGTAAATTGGCATTTTAAAAAATTAGTTCAATTTTTAACAAAGTAATTTGATTTCCAAACTAAAAGACGATTTTTTAACTAAAATTATAAATATTGAACATTGATTTCTACCAGAAAAAACGAATTTTCAACTAAAAAATAATTTTGAATAATTTTAAATTTAAATTTTTATGAAAAAAAAAAACAATTATCAACCGTAAAAATTAATTTTCTACAAAAAAGACGAATTTTCCACTAAGTACACAAATTTTTTAAACAAACAGTTGAATTTTTAACTAACAAACGTCAATTTCAGCCAAATATTTGAAATTTCATTCAAAAAAGAAAAGAAATTTTAAAAATTTTAAATCGAAAAGAAATATATTTTTTTATGAAAAAACTTTTTATGCTAGAAAAGCATGAAAAAGATTTACAATTAAAAAACAGACTTCCAAGCTACCTCACTTTTTAGGTCTTTAGAGACAAAAATAACAATTGAAAAGGAGGGAGAAAATAAACATTCAACCAAAAATGGAATAGTTCAATTTTCTCTTGAAAATCTAATACTTCAAAAAAAAAAAGTATTTTCATCAAAACAGTTCAATTTTTCACTAGAATATTTAAATTTTTAAATAAAAAAATTGATTATCAACAAAGTAGTTACATTTTCAACCCAAGATGAATTTTCAAGTAAAATGATAAATCCTCAAAAAAAAAATTAATTTTTAATAAATTAGTTTAACTTTTAACCAAGCAGTTGAATTTTTGAATAAGTAAAACTTGAATTTTCAATAGAAAGTGTAGTTTTCTAGCTCGCAGTTCAATTTTTTAATCAAACGTTTAAGTGTTAATCAAATAGTTTAATTGATAAATAAATAGTTAAATTTTCTATCAAAATAGTTGAATTTCAACCAAGCAGTTACATTTTTAACCGAAAAGAATACATTTTCAACCAAAAAGATTAATTTTCAACAAGGAAAGAAAAATTTGCAACAAAACACATGATTTTTCAACTAGAAAAGATAAATTTTGAATTGAAAATATCAATTTGAAACACACACAAAATTTCAAAAAATACTTGAATTGAAAAAAAATGAATTTTTAACAAACAAGATGAAGTTTCAATTAAAGAAATAACTTTTCCACCAAAAGAGGCGAATTTTTAACCAAAAAGATAAATTTCTACGATAATTTACAACCAAATAGTAAAAAAAAGTAAGAAAATAAAATTATGAATATTCAGCAAAAAAATAAAAAATAAATAAAAGACGAAATTCAACAAAATAATTGAAGCCTCAAGCAAAAGAGAATATTAATTTTCAAATAAAGAGATGAATTTTTAATAAAATAGGTGATTTTTTATGGAAAAAGTTAATGTTCATTCAAGAAGATTAATTTTCTATCAAAGGACGACATGAATTTTCAACCAAGAAAGTTATTTTCTAGTTTGTAGTTAAATTTTCAAACAAATAGTTAAATTTTTAATCAAAGAGTTGAAATTTCTATCGAAATAGTTGAATTTCAACCAAGCAGTTTGAATTTTGAATTAAAATTATGAATTTTCAGCCAAAAAAAATTTTTTTTTTCAAAAAATAGTTTTACTTTCAAACAAGTAGTTAAATTTTCAACCAAAACAGATGAATTTTTAACTAAAAATGTAATAGTTGAAATTTTCAACAAAAGAAGATCAATTTCGAATTAAAAATATTAATTTTTATGAAACATTTAAGTTGTATTAAAAGAACTAATTTTCAAAAACAAAGAAGGAACATTTTTCAACAAATCAGTCAAATTTTCAACCAAAGAGATTACCAAAAAATGTCCTTTTTTTAGAAAAAAGTTAAATTTTATAACCAAGATAGATTTATCAATCAAGAAAGTGAAAAAAATGAACCAAATTGTGAAATTTTCAAGCCAAAATGACGAATTTTCTACAAACGGAATAATTATCAACCCAAAAATATGAATTTTAAAGAAAAAGAATATTTTTCAACGACACGTTTCATTTTAAACCAAAAAAGATTAATTTTAAACAAAAAGATAAATTTTCAACAAAACAATTGAATTTTCAAACCGAAAATATGAATTTTCTACAGAAAACATAATTTACAACCAAAAAGTTTGAATTTTGAACTAAAATTATGAATTTTCAGCCAAAAAAAAATTTTTTTTTTTCAAAAAATAGTTTTACTTTCAAACAAGTAGTTAAATTTTCAACCAAAACAGATGAATTTTTAACTAAAAATGTAATAGTTGAAATTTTCAACAAAAGAAGATCAATTTCGAATTAAAAATATTAATTTTTATGAAATATTTAAGTTGTATTAAAAGAACTAATTTTCAAAAACAAAGAAGGAACATTTTTCAACAAATTAGTCAAATTTTCAACCAAAGAGATTACCAAAAAATGTCCTTTTTTTTAGAAAAAAGTTAAATTTTATAACCAAGATAGATTTATCAATCAAGAAAGTGAAAAAAATGAATATTTTTCAACGACACGTTTCATTTTAAACCAAAAATTATGAAATTTCTGCAGAATAGTTTGAATTTTTAACTTGAAAAGACGAATTTATCACTAAATGATGACTTGAAAAAAAAAATTAGTAGAATTTTCATTTTAAAAAACTGTTTTTATTTCTGTTTCTTTTTTATTTTACGAGTGTATTGTCCAAACATGATGGTTAGAATTTTTTTTGTTTTTTTTTTTTTTTAAATAATTTCCAAGAACTTCTTAGTTTAAATTTAAATGCTGGACGATAAAGAGGAATTTAAATTCTGATTTATTTTGCGAATGGAATTTAAAAAAAAATTGAATTATTTAAAAATTATACCTTCTTCTTCTTAGCGAATAATTGTAGGTGTAACTTGGGTCCTCCCCCTCTTCGTCCGACCAGCTCTCTTCCTCTCTCAGATGTCCGTCTTGATTGCCCAGAGTATCGACTGTATCTGTACTCGACTTAAGAAGATTATCAGACTTATCATGATCTGATCCATTTATTATAATTCCACAAAAATGCCCCGGTAGTCTCAGCACGTCCTCCTTTATCCTGCTAAAAATGTCGTTGTGTAAAATTAAATAAACTACATGATTTTTATTAATAAACATTTTTTTTAAATAACAGAAAGAGGGTGGCCGTAAAACTTTAATTTACAAAATTCCCCGACTTTTTTTTATTTTCCTCAAAACATTTATATTTAAAGGCGAAAACTGTAATCTAGTGAAATTTTTCGTATCGATTTTTTTTAATAGAATTAAACAATTTTAAGTTTAAATTTATAATTTTTTAAATTTAATATTCAAAAAGTTCCATTGATTTCAGCAAAGTTGGGGGTAAATTAAGAGAAATTTAAGAGAAAAAAGTATTTCAAATACTTTGAAATTCCTTTAGATTATTGAAATCAGTTTTAAATTATTTAAATGTTTTTAAAAATCCCTAAAAGATTTGAAATCCTTTAAAATCTTCTTACATCTCTTGCAATTTTTCAAAGCTTTTAAAAAATTTCATGAAATTTTTTAAATTATTGAAATCTATTAAAAATACCATAAGACATTTCAAATCCTTTAGAAACTTCTAAATTCCCTTGCACTTATTAAAGCTCTTAAAATTTTCAAAGAATTTTAATAGCCTTAAAATCACTAAAATTATCAATTTTAAAATCTTTCGAAACTTTTAAAATCTCTTTAAAATTTGCTGTAAGTTTTAAACATACTTAAAATATTTAAAATCCTTTTGAATCCCTTCAAATCATTGAAATCTATTATAAGAATTCTTCTGAATCTCTTCAAGATCCCTGGAAGTTTTAAAAATATCCTAAAAATTTTTTAATCTTTTAGGATTCTTTAAAATCATTGAAATATTTTTAATTAGCCTTTGGAATTTATTAAAATACCCTAAAATATTTAAATTCTTTTTAAATCTCTTGCAATTTTTCAAAGCTCTTCAAAATTTCATGGAATTTTTAAAAATACCCTGAAATATTTCAAATTTGTTTGAAATCCCTTAAAACTTTTTATAGCACTTTAAAAATTCTTGGAATTTTTAAAAATAAACTAAATTCTTTATAATCATTTAGAATTATACGTTTAATTATTGAAATCTATTTAAAATACCATAAGACATTTCAAATCCTTTAGAAACTTCTAAATTCCCTTGCACTTATTAAAGCTCTTAAAATTTTCAAAGAATTTTAATAGCCTTAAAATCACTAAAATTATCAATTTTAAAATCTTTCGAAACTTTTAAAATCTCTTTCAAATTTGCTGTAAGTTTTAAACATACTTAAAATATTTAAAATCCTTTTGAATCCCTTCAAATCATTGAAATCTATTATAAGAATTCTTCTGAATCTCTTCAAGTTCCCTGGAAGTTTTAAAAATATCCTAAAAATTTTTTAATCTTTTAGGATTCTTTAAAATCATTGAAATATTTTTAATTAGCTTTTGAAATTTATTAAAATACCCTAAAATATTTAAATTCTTTTTAAATCTCTTGCAATTTTTCAAAGCTCTTTAAAATTTCATGGATTTTTTAAAAATACCCTGAAATATTTCAAATTTCTTTGAAATCCCTTAAAACTTTTTATAGCACTTTAAAAATTCTTGGAATTTTTAAAAATAAACTAAATTCTTTATAATCAATTGGAATTAAACGTTTAATTATTGAAATCTATTTAAAATACCATAAGATATTTCAAATCCTTTAGAATCTTTTAAATTCCCTTGCACTTATTAAAGTTCTTAAAATTTTCAAAGAATTTTAATAGCCTTAAAATCTCTAAAATTATCAATTTTAAAATCTTTCCAAACTTTTAAAATCTCTTTCAAATTTGCTGTAAATTTTAAACATACTTAAAATATTAAAAATCCTTTTGAATCCCTTCAAATCATTGAAATCTATTATAAGAATTCTTCTGAATCTCTTCAAGTTCCCTGGAAGTTTTAAAAATATCCTAAAAATTTTT
>NC_046663.1:91627-111092 GCF_010883055.1 Belonocnema kinseyi | reverse complement strand
TTTATAGCACTTTAAAAATTCTTGGAATTTTTAAAAATAAACTAAATTCTTTATAATCATTTGGAATTATACGTTTAATTATTGAAATCTATTTAAAATACCGTAAGACATTTCAAATCCTTTAGAATCTTTTAAATTCCCTTGCACTTATTAAAGTTCTTAAAATTTTCAAAGAATTTTAATAGCCATAAAAGCTCTAAAATTCTAAATTTTAAAATCTTTCGAAACTTTTAAAATCTCTTTAAAATTTGCTGTAAGTTTTAAACATATCGAAAATATTAAAAATCTGTTTAAATCAATTAAAATATTTGAAAACTCTTTAAAAATCCTTGAAGGTTTTGGAAATATTAAAAAGTTTTTTAAATCCTTTGCAATCTTCTGAAGGTCCTTGCAATTTTTCAAAGCTTTTACAAATTTCATGAAATTTTTAAAAATACCCTGAAATATATCAAATTTGTTTGAAATCCTTTCAAGCTTTTGAAAGCACTTTAAAATTGCTTGGAATTTTCAAAAATAACCTAAACTCTTTCTAATCATTTGGAATTATACTTTTAATTATTGAAATTTATGAAAAATACCATAAAATATTTCAATTTCTTTAAAATCTTTAAAATTCTAAATTTTAAAATCTTTCGAAACTTTTGAAATCTCTTTAAAATTTGTTGTAAGTTTTAAACATACCTAAAATATTTAAATTCCTTTGGAATTCCTTGAAATCTATTAAAAATTCCTTGGAATCTTTTTAAATACCCTAAAATAATTAAAATCTGTTTAAATATTTAAAAACTCTTTAAAAATCCTTGAAAGTTTTAAAAATATCCTAAAATTTCGAAAATCTATTGAAATACCTTCAAATTTTTGAAATCTATTAAAAAAATTCTTTGGAATATCTTAAAATTCCCTGGAAGTTTAAAAAATATCCTAAAACTGTTTTGATCTTTTAGAATTCCTTAAAATAATTGAAATTTTTTTAAAAAGTCTTTGGAATCTCTCAAATACCCTAAAATATTTAAAATCGTTTTACATCCCTTAAATTTTTTAAAGCTTTTGAAAATTCGTAGGAATTTTTAAAAATGCCCAAAAAAACCTTGCAGATCCTTTGAAAATTTCATTTTATTTTACTTATTTTTCAAATTTATCTGAAAAACTCTTGAAATTTTGTGGAAATTCTACAAAATTCTTTTAATTCACTTGAAATTTTTTAAAACTCTTGAAGAAACCCTTGGGAAGCCCTTAAAGTCCATCGAAATCTGTCTTTCGAAAATCATCAAAAACTATTAAAATAAGTAAAAATAATTCGAAATGTCTTAAATATAAATTAAATTGAACTGATTCATTAAAGTTCTCTAAAAAATTTCAATCCCTAGAAATCGATTAAATTTGAAAATTCATCGTGTTTTAAGAGAAATCTCATTTTTCTTGGATAAAAATACAATGGTTTCGTTGAAAATTCAACCAAAATCTTTTTGGATGGAAATTTAACTTTTAAAACTTTATTTTTTTTACTAAAAATACATCTGCTTTAAAAGAAATTTCATCTTTATTGGATAAAAATGTAATGGTTTGGTTGAAAATTAAACTATTTTGTTAAAAAAACATAATTTTTAATTGAAAATTCTACTGTTTTGGTCAAAGTTTAACTATTTTGTAGAAAATTTACTTTTTGTTTAAAATTTATATTTTGGTATTGAAAAATGAACCTAAATTTTTTCTGGATGAAAGTTCAACTTTTAAATACAAAATTTGTCGTTTTTTATTAAAAATTTATCTTTTTTGGTACAAATTTAAACTTTCTTGGATAAAAATGCAACTATTTGGTAAAGAATCTTTTTGGATTAAAAATTCAATTTTTTTCGTAGAGACTTATTTTTCGTTAAAAAATTCATATTTCGATCTTGAAAAGCCAAACGGATTTTTTTTTTCTGATGAAAATTCAACTATTTTTTTAAACAAAAATTCATCTATTTTAAGAGAAATTTCATCTATTTTTTATAAAAATGCCTCTATATTAGGAAGAAAATTTAACAATTTTGTTAAAAATATTTCGTTGAAGCAGTTCGTCTTTTTCTATTGAAAATATAATTTTTTGTTTGTTTTTTAGAACTTTTTTTTAAAATAGAAATTCATCTGGTTTAAGAAAAACTTCATCTTTTTTGATAAAAACTTAAGTTTAAAAATTCAAGTTTCTTCTTAAAAACTTAATTTTTGTGAAAAAATTCATATTGAAAATTCAGCTGGAATCTTTTTTGGATAGAAAGTTCTACTATTTAAATAAATATTCAACTGCTTTAACAGAAAATTCATATATTTTGGATAAAAATGCATCTATTAGGTAGAGAATTAACCATTTCGTTAAAAATATTTTGTTAATAATTCATCCTTTTTGGTTGAAATAACTCGTGTTTTGGAATTAAAAATTCAATTTTTTGTTGACAAAACTTTTTTTTGGGTAAAAAAATTGATATTTTTATCTTAAAAGTCAGCTGGAATGTTTTTTTAAATGCAAATTCAACTATTTTTGTGATTTTATTTTTTAATCGAAATTTATCTCTTTTAAGAGAAATTTCATCTATTTTTGAAATCAATTTTTTTTCGTAAAAACCAATTTTTTGTAAATTCACATTTTTATTTTGAAAAGACAGCTGGAACGTTTTTTGGATGAAAACTTAAATACGTAAAAAAAAATTGTTTTAATAAAAATTCAACTATTTCTAGACATATTTCATATTTTTTGGATAAAAGAGCAAATATTTGGTAGAAAATTCAACCATTTTGTTAAATAGTCATCAATTTTAGGTAAAAATTCGTCTTTTTGGATTAATAATTTAATTTTTCCGTAGAAGCTTATTTTTTGTCTAAAAATTCATATTTTTATCATGAAAAGACTGAAATCTTTTGTTATAGAAAATGCAATTATTTTGTTAGATGTAAATTTATCTCTTTCATTTACAAATTTATCAGTTTTAGTAGAAATTTTATTTTTTTAATGAGAATGCATTTTTTTATTAAAAATTATTATTCTTTTCTTGGAAAAGCCTTTTGTCTGTTTAAAATTAATTTTTTTTAAAAAGAAAATGTAACTTTTCCATTTTTTTAAAAGATTGATCTTCTTTAATTGAGAATTCTCCTTTTTTGGTGAAAAAAAATATTTTAGTTTGAAATTTCATTCTTGATGGATAAAAATACACCAGTTTCGTAGAAAATTAATTTTTTGCTGGAAAGTATTATTTTTTGTTTGAAAATTCATTATATGTAGAGAAAATTCATCTTTTGATTTGAAGGCTCAAAAATTTAGATCAACTTTTATTTATTTCTGGAGTGAAAAATCTTTATTTGTTGAAAATTCGTCTTTTTGGTTTTAAAATTCTCTTTTTTGTGTATAAATTCTATTTTTTATAACAGAAAAAAAAACATTTTTTTCGTTTAAAATAAATTAATAAAAATTCAACTCTTTTTTAAAATTTGTCTTTTTTTAAAATTTACCTGTTTTTAGCAGAAATTAAATCTTTTTTTTTGATAAAAATGCAACTATTTGGTAGAGAATTTATCCATTTTGTTAAAAATTCATCCTTTTTGGTTGAAAAAATTCGTTTTTTTGGATTAAGAATTCAATTTTTTTCGTAGAAATTTATTTTTTTGTTACAAAAATTCAATTTTTGACGTTACTGAGTTAACTGGAATTTTTTTTGGATGAAAACTAAACTTTTTTTATAATAAAAAATTCTTCTGCTTCAAAATAAATTTCATATTTTTTGATAAAAATGCAACTATTTGCTAGAGAATTAAACAATTTTGTTAAAAAGTCATCCTTTTTGGTTACAAATTCGTATTTTTGGATTGAAAATTCAAATTTTTTTTATATAAAATTATTCCTTGTTAAAAAATTCAAAGTTTGATCGTGAAAACTCGACTAGAATCTTTTTCAACATAAAATTCAACTATTTTTTTGAAAATTTATCTTTTTCATTTAAAACTTCATCTGTTATAGAAGAAATTTCATTTTTTGTATGAAAATGTAACTTTTTGGTTAAAAATCGTTCTTTTTTGCTGGATAATTCAACTAATTTGTTTAAAACATTTGGCTGAATCCTTTTGTTAAGAAATCACTTTTTTGTTAAAGATTTATATTTTAATTTGAAAAGTTATCTCGTTGATTAAAAGTTTAATTATCTTGTAGAAAATTAATCTTTTTTAATTGAAAATTCAACTACTTGGGTCAAAGTTGAACTACATTGTAAATTTTTTTTACTGAAGGCTTATGTCTGGTTTAAAATTGAACTCTTTAGTGGAAAATACTTCATTTTTTTTGGTTCAGAATTAATTTTTTAAGAGAAAATGTAACTTTTCCATTTTTTTAAGATTCATATTTTTTAGTTAAAAATTTGCGTTTTTTTGTTGTAAAAAATAATTTTTGAGTTTCAAATTACCTTTTTTTTTTCGTAAAAATGCATCAGTTTCGTGGAAAATTAATTTTTTGTTAAACAGTCATATTTTTTCTTAAAAATTAAATTTTGTGAAGAAAATTTGTCTTCTGGTTTAAAGGTTCAATAATTTATATAAACTTTTATTTATTTTTTGAGTGAAAAATCTTTATTTGTTAGAATATTGTTAGTTGTTAGTTATCTTTTAAAGTAAAAAAAACATTCTTTTTTTTTTAAATAAATTTAAACATTTGGAAATTTTTAATTTGTATATGAAACACGGTTTTATTCCGCTTATAAAACATTCTATGGTAAAAATATCATAAGATTAAGATACTGGTATTTGAATATTAATGATTTGAAATGAAAAATTAGTCAAAGAAAAATCAGAGAATTTTGAAAATGTCACGCGTCTAAGTTTTCCGGGATTTTAAAAACTCTAATAATCAAGGGAAATGAAAAATTATACAAGGAATCTGCATTACCATCGGAGAATAACAGAATTTCTTAACGTCTTTACAGACTAGATGGAGCTACGATTAAAAAAATTGTAATTAAATTTTTTTCTGGAAAAAAAAAAAGATTTTCTATCGATTGCTGGTCGGATGATTTCTCGTTAAGCTTCCAGAGAGAGTTCGAGAGAAGAATCCTTTTTCAAAAACACACCTATTTTTCTGCCAGGTAGTTACAAGTCAAATTGTTCAAGGAATCTGTATTATCATCAGAGAATAACGTCTTTACAGACTAGGCGGTACTATGAATTGAAACATTTTGAATTAATTTTTTTTTTTTCTGCAAAAAAAGCTAAAGTAGATCTTGTTTTCATACAAGAAAATCAAGAAAATCAGGAAATATCCAATCCCTTGAGTAAATCCACAAAACCTTTAAAAAAAAAAGAAAAGAACATTAGTCTTTTTACTTACGCATGAGATATAATGACGTCGTTGCAGTTTCCATTATCAATCGGTGAAACATGCCGATTAGCATTGAGAATCTCGCTGACCTTTCGACCGAGAGTTTCCAGATGATCATCATCACTGCAATCTCTGAGCTGGTCATTTCCATTCAGTCGATTGTCACTCGAAGGCTCCGGACTCGAGCAGATCGAATGCATCCTATAATCCTCATCCGACACCAATGGAGTATTCCCATTCAGATGCTGCTGCGACTCCGTCACCGGCTCCGACAGAATATGCTTCAAAGGCGTGGTAGTACTCAAACCCAGTTTCTCCAAAGGCCTCACTCTTGTCTCGCCTGTTGGACTGCTCTGCCCCTGACCAAAGTAGTCCAACATGTCCGTCTGCGTCTCGCTGTCAACCAGTCGTGTCGCATCCGTGCTCTTTCTCTCCCGATGTGGACTAGACTTGGGACTTGAGCTCACTCCGCAACCGGAACCCACTCTCCGGTGTCGGTACTTCTTCTGCTTGAAGCTGCTACAACTGCTCGCCACCAGGACAGTCTCCGGTTTGTTCGAGTTGTTCAACTGAGTGCAGAGAGTGGCCTTCATCGGACTCTGGGGCGAATCCGTGGGCGAGGGTGGCGTCGTCGGCGTCGAGGAAGTCGAGACATTCAGCATCAGATGTCGCTTTCGATTTAATCGCTCTTGCGCCTTGAGAAGCGGATGAACGATACGCTTCTTGCACTGCTTGTATCCCGAGTGCTGCTCCCGCTTAATCACGTCCCGCTCGCGTTGCTCCAGCTGCAGCAAAACGGCACTCAACTCGAGATAAAGATTGTTGGTGCGTTCCAGCTTACGCTCGTAATGCTCCCGAATATCCTGCGCGTGTCGCAACTCGTCCTCCCTTCTTCTGATGAGATCCGCCTCGAACCTGGGTGTCGTCGAAGTGCTCGTCTGCATTTGCTTCATGTGAACGCGAATCTCCTCCTTCCAAGCCTGCTGGATGCGAAAGTACTCGTCAGGTTCCGTGGAGAGGACTTCCTCGGCCGCGATACCGAGATGAATCTCGATGTGCTTGAAGGAGGGCCTGTTGCGCGGTTTCGCCGACCAGCACTGCTTGACAAGCAGTCGGTAACCCTCGGGACAACTGGCCGGAATTGGCAAATGCAGAGAATTATTTCCCACGCCCCAAATAATCGCGGACGAGTCCACGTCCTTGTAGGGAATTTCCCCACTGAGTAATTCCCATAATACTACACCGTAGGACCATATGTCGACCTTCTCCGAGCATGGCTCATTCCTAATAATCTCTGGCGCCATCCAGGCAACGGTGCCCGCAAAAGTCATCCGGGTGCTAATTTCATTCCACTCTCGGCTCGTGCCAAAGTCACTAATTTTTACTATTTCCTTGCGTCCAACGAGGACGTTCGGACTCTTCAGATCCCTGTGAATGATTTTGTGATTGTGAAGGTAAGCCATTCCGGACGCTATTTGCTTCGCCCAGGAGACAAGTCGTGCTGGAGGAACACGTTCTCCTCCCCGCAGCAAATCGTACAAGGGCCCGTAGGGGCAAAACTCCATAATTATGCAGTAGCATGGTGCCTGCGTGCATACACCTCTGTAAATAAAGAAATTAACGAGTCTAGAATAGTTCATTTTGAAGGCCTCGTTTGGAAAATATTTCATCTTTTTTTGGTTAAAATATGACTGGTTGAAAATTAAAATCTTTTTAAAAGCAAAATGCAAACAATTCCAGGTACAGCAGATCCAAAACTGTTTTATTTTTCTTCGACCTTTATAAATTTCCATTAAATATTTCGGCAAATGATCACTAATTTGAGCGGTCTTGCGGTCAACATGATATCAAAAACAACCTATAAGTGAAAAAGGAAGACATTTTTATTTATAATTTCAACTACGTTATTAATTTCGCAATTTAAAAACTTTCTTAGAGTATTTGATTTTGTGTTTTGTAATTTAAATAAAAGAACAACGTAAGTTTTTAATAAAATGTAGAAAGGAATCCTTAATTCCAGCTCAAACCCTAAAACACACGAATAAATTTAAAATTCAAAATTGTCACTATTAAGTCACATTTAAATTACAAATATACAAATGTAAATACTCAAAGAAAATTTATAAATTGCGAAACTAATAACGTATTTAAAAATATTCACGATTTAAGTCATATTACTAATTATTTAAATTATCGTTTACTTAGAAATAAGGTTTTTGACTCAGATATGACAATTACTATTTTACTTTTATATTTGTAGATTTCGTGTTTTAATATTGACATAAATTATGAGACTCGAAAATTTCTTCCTTTTTTACTTATAGATTTTTTTATCTATTCTTGAAAAAGACCCGCAATGTTGGTCGAAACATGAAGGATTTTTATTTTTTTATTTTTGAAAAATAAATATGGTTTTTACATGTTTCTTGGGGCATTTTATTTGATTCATCTGACTTGTCAGGTTATTTTTGTCAAATGACGTTCATTGGCTGCCCCGGCCTTGTATCGATGCGCGCGCTGTTAGCAGCTTTATCAACTGCGCATGTGTCTGAAAGCGCGGGTCGATTTGAAATCAATAAATGCTATCAACTTAACAATTCAGACCAATATTTGAAACATATTTTAACTTTAAAAAACTTAATTAAATTGTATCTTAGGACTAGTAGAATGACGTTTTAATCAAAGAAAAACATTTCCGGTTTTTTTTTCGGTCCGCAAACATTTTTCACGGTCAATAAAATTAAAAATTTTGAACTCTCAAGCTAAGGCAATAAAAAATAAATTGCAAATTATAGCACTCAAAGTGGAACTTTCGAATTTTAAATTATTTAAAAATGAAGTTTACAAGTTTTTAAATTAAAAAATGTTATACTCAAATGCTCAATAATTTAGACGTATAAAATAGAAGTTAAGTACTAGCGATTTTAAAATAATTTAAAAGTGTTTTTGAAATTTTTTTAACACTTCTAAATATTTTTTAAAATAAATAAAATTTTCCTTACAATCTTTAAAAAATCATGATTATTATCAAAATGTATATTTTTGCAGATTTCAAATAAAAAAGTAAGAAAATTTTTAAGAATTGTGAAAGGCTTCAACAGAATAAAACACATTTCCTTATGATTCCTAAGAAAATAGAAAATGATTTTGCATGTTGAAAAATTATTTAAAGATTTTAAAAGATTTTCAAAATTGTTAAAAATGAATCTGAAAGGTTTTAAGCAAATCTTTTTAAATTTTCAGGATTTTCTAAAAATGGTATGAAAAATTCTTTTCATTTTAAAAGTTATTTGTTGAATTTTTTCTGCAATTTTCATAAAATCCTGGAAATTCTAAAGAATTTTTATAAAATATTCCAGATTCTGATTTGAATACTTTCGAAATCTTTTAAAATATTTTTAAATACTCTCTTAAAATAATTATTCAAAATGAAAAATCATTTCCAATTTTCCTAGGAATCTTAAGAGAATATTTTGTTATTCTTATGAATCCTTTCACAATTTTTAAAAAGCTTCTAAATTTTTTTTCAAAATCAGCAAAAATCTACATTCATATATCCTCGGTTTAAATTAAAACTGAACTAATACCATTTTGAATAAAATTTGATATTTTTTTAGTTAAAAAATTCGGCTATTTGCTTAAAAAATATTAGAAATTAAAAAAATATAAAATAAAAATTCATCCAATTAAATTTAGGCTAGCATCACATCTACTGTTTAAACTATTTAGTTAACAATTTATGTAACTTATTAAAAATTCGCCTTTTTAGTAGACAATTAATATTCTAGGTTAAAAAATTAACTATTTTATTTAAAATTCCTCTTTTTGGTTAAAAATGCAACAGTATCGTTCGAAATTAATCTTTTACAGTTGAAAATTAACCTTTTTATTTTGAAAATTCCACTTCTTTGTAGCAAATTCGTATTTTCGCCTTGAAAATGGAAATTTTTCAGTTGAGGGTTCAAGTGTTTTGTTAAAAATTCGATCCGTTCGTTAAATTTAGCTGTTTCTTATTTTAAATAGAAATCTTAAAATAACTGTATATTTTAATCTTTTTTTGAAAATTCAGCTAATTGGTTAAAAATTAATATCCTGAGTATACAAATTCAACTGTTTTGAAGAAAATTCCTTTTTTTTTATTGAAAATAAAAAATTGTATGAACCTTTTTTCATTCTTGATAAACAATTTTTTATAATTCAAATATTTCGTTGAAAATTTATCTTCTTTTGTAAAAATTGCACCTTTTTTGGTTAAAAATGCAACTGTGGTTAAAAAATAATCTTTTATGATTGACAATGAACTTTACTGTTGAAAATTCTACTTTTTGTAGAAAATTCATATTTTCGGTTCGAGTATTGAAAAATTTCATTAAAAATTTAATCATGTGGATGAAAATTCATCTTTTTTATAGAAAATACATCTTTTAGTTAAAAATACAACAGTTTGGTTGAAAATTGGTTTTTGTTCGTTAAAATCAGCTGTTTCTTATTTTAAATTAGAATCTTAAAATAACTGAAAATTAACTATTTTTAAATTGAAAATTTAACAAATTGGTAGAAAACTCAACTATTGGGTATAAAATCAAAAACTGGTTTGTTGAATTTTCTTTATTTTTTATTGAAAATTAACTCTCTGAAATGAAAACTTATCTACGCCATTTTTAATTTAAAAATTGATGTTTTTTTAGTTTAAAAAATCAACTATTTATTACAAAAAATTTAGAAACCAAAAAATATAAACTAAAAATTAATCAAATATAATTTGTACTAGCATCAAATATATTGTTTAAACTATCTGGTTGAAAAATTATTAAATTGATTGAAAATTCAACTATTTCCTTAAAATCTGATGAATTTTTGTGCCCAATTCATATTTTTGCTAGAAATTTAATTTTCAAAGAATTAAAATAAAATTTCAACGAAATAGTTAAATTTTTAACTAAACAGATCAATTTTCAACCAAGGCTAATTACATTTTCAGTTAAAGAAATAATTTTTTAAACTATAAGATTAATCTACTAAACCAAATTTTTTAATAAAATACATGAAATTTTATCTAAAAAAAGATCAACCTTTACCCAAAACAGAATAGATCAATTAGAAAATTGAAAAAAAAATCAAAGCATAAAATTAATTTTACACACAAAAAAATACTTTCAGCAAAGAAAAAAGATTTTCAACGATTGAATTTTCAACTCGGAAATATAAATTGTCAAGAAATATAAGAAGAGGTATTGTCAAACCAAGAAGATTAGTTTTTTACGAAAAAAAAACGAATTTTCAGTTAAAAAGATTAATTTTTTACGACGAAAGAATTTTCAACAAAATATGATACATAAATTTTTAACCAAATAGTCGAGTTTTTAACTTCAAAAGATGAATTTTTAACCTTAAATGAAATAATTAAATGTTCAATTAAAACCATTCATTTTCAACATCAAAATAAATTTTCAACAAATTAGTTAAATTTTCAGCCAAAACAGATTAATTTTCAAACCAAAAAGAGGACATTTTAACAAACAAAAAATGTAATTTTTAACCTACAAATATAAAGTTTCAATAACAAAAAAAAAATGCCAACAAAATAGTTGAATATTGCAGAAAAAAAGTAATTTTCCAATAAAATGTTACATATTCTACTAAAAAGACCAATTTTTAAAAACAAAATCGATATTTTAATAAAATACATAAATATTTAACGAAATGTTGAAC
The DNA here is from genome assembly GCF_010883055.1 of Belonocnema kinseyi. Lineage (NCBI taxonomy): Eukaryota > Metazoa > Arthropoda > Insecta > Hymenoptera > Cynipidae > Belonocnema > Belonocnema kinseyi. Next base: position 100,045 of record NC_046663.1, on the reverse strand, counting down.
TTTTAAACAAATAAATGAATTTCCAACTAAAATTATTAATCTTTATAAAAAGGATATCAAGATATTATAAATCTTTAACCAAAATATTTAATTTTGAACCATAAAGTTGAGTTTTCCTCCAAAAAGATTAATTTTCTGCCTAAAATCCAAATTTTAACAACATACATTATTTTAAACAAAATAGTTAAATTTTTAGCCGAAGAAATTAATTTTCAACTAAAATTATGAATCTTCAACCAGAAAAATTAAGTTTGAAGCAGGTAGTTGAAGTATCAGCCAAAAAAATTCATTTTCATATAAAAATATAAATTTTTTAACAATAAAAAATGATTTTTCAATAAAATATTTAAATTTTGAACCAAAAAATAAAATAAAAATAAATAATTTTCAACAAAATAAATAAATTTCCAACCAAATAATTGAGTTTTCAATTGAAAAAAGATCATTTTGAACCAAAAAATAATTAAATTTCCAGTTAAAACAATTTTCAACAAAAAACTGGAATTTTCAACAAAATTGTTCAATTTTTAGCTAAAAATATCCAACTTACAAGTCTTTTAAAAAACATAAAGAAATCTAGAAATATTCATCTTTTAAACGAGAAATATTTTTGTTAAATTAAGAAAAAAAATTAAACCAAAATTTTGAACTTTCAAGATAATGAAAAGGTTAAATTTTCAGTTCAAAAAATTAATTTTAAACAAAAAACAAACGAATTTTCAAAAAGTAATTTAACTTTGAACCAAGTAGTTTAATTTTCAACTAAATAGTTCAGTTTTCAACTAGAAATAATTAATATTTGAACAAAAATGAAATATTAAAATTTTTAGTCAAAGAAATTTATTTTCAATTAAAATTATGAATCTAAAACCAGAAAAATTTATTTTGAAACAGGTAGATTGATTTTTTAACAATAAAGAAAGATTTTTCAATTTTCAACAAAAAACCGGAATTTTCAATAAAATTTTTAAATTTTAAGCTAAAAATAATCAAATTACAACTCTTTTAAAACCAACAAGAAATCTAGAAATGTTCAACTTTTAACAGAGAAATATTTTTGTTAAATTAAGAAAGAAAAAAAATCTAAAAGGTTGAACTTTCAAGCCAAAAGATAGATAATAGAATAGTTAAATTTTCAGTTCAGAAAATTAAATTTAAATAAAAAACAAACGAATTTCCAAAAACAAAAGTTAAGTTTTCAACCAAATAAATACCTCTTCAACTAATAAAATAAATTTTTAACAAAGTATTTTAAATTTCAACCAAGTACTTTAATTTTCAACTATAAATTATTAATATTCAAACAAAAATTAAATAGTTACATTTTTAGTCAAGAAAATTAACTTAAAAAAAAAGGTAAATCCTCAATCTAAAAAATGATTAAATTTTCAATTAAAATATTTAATTTTCAAGCAAGAAAAAAATCAAATTTAAACAAAATAGTTAAACTTTCGATTATAAAGATGAATTTTCAACAAAAATGATGGACCAAAAAAGTACAATTAAATTCTTCTTATAAAATATTAAATTAAAAAATACGTTTAATAAATAAAAAATAATTGTTATTCATTTTTTAATTTCTTATAAACTAATAAAATATTTACAAATACATATTTACTATAAAAGATATACTCACTTGAATTGCACGATGTTGGGATGATTGAGCTTGCGCAAATTTTTTATATCAGTCTCGCGTGGGTCTCTCACTTTTTTAACAGCTACAATTTCATTATTCAATTTTCCGCTACATACGACACCTTGAGCTCCAGATCCCAGCCACTGAAGCTCACTGATTGACTCGAAAGGGATCTCCCAGTCGTCAGCTAAAATTATAATCAATAATCGTATTTATACTTACCATTTTTAGAAAAAAAAAAAAAAAAAAACTGGAGATGACCTTGCCAGCGGAGGTTCTTTTTACTTAAGGGCATGTGACACAGCTAAATACCTATATTACCGACCTCACTTTTTCCGTTCACTAAATGATTTTTTGAACCTAAGAACTTTTTTTGTAAATAAAATATCGAGCTGAAACTTTGGAAAATGTATTAGAGTACAATAAAGTACGTTTAGGTACTGCATTTTGGTAGGAACTTCACTGAAAATTATTTCATCTTTTTTCTGAACCTCAACATTTTTTGAACGTTCCAACTTTTTTTATACATAAAATATCGGTCTCCAACTTTGAGAAATGCAAGGGCCGAAAGAAAACTACGTTTAAGTACAAATCTTAATAATAAAAGATGTATAAAAAAATATTTTAACTATCAATTCCATCGGAATCAGCCGGTAACGTTGTACACGAAAATACAAACTCTCTAGAGCCTCGTCTAGTGGCCGCCAGGTTTCGTATTTTCGTGTACAACGTTACCGGCTGATGCCGTTGGAATTGATTGTTGAAACATATTTTTTTACATCTATTATTATTAAGCTTTGTACTTAAACGTAGTTTTCTTTCGGCTCTTGCATTTCTCAAAGTTTGATACCGATATTTTATGTATTAAAAAAAGTTCGAACGTTCAAAAAATGTTGAGGTTCAGAAAAAAGATAAAATAATTTTCAGTGAAGTTCCTACCAAAATGCAGTACCTAAACGTACTTTATTGTACTCTAATACATTTTCCAAAGTTTCAGCTCGATATTTTATTTACAAAAAAAGTTCTTAGGTTCAAAAAAACATTCAGTGAACGGAAAAAGTGAGGTCGGTAATATAGGTATTTAGCTGTGTCACATGCCCATAACGAGGAATAGAAAAAAAATAATAATAAAAAATACGAAACACCAAGATTTTTTTTATTTTGCAAATTAAAATTTAATAATATTATACTCGAAATCTAACATTTTTTGGTCACTCTAACGATACTTTACTTAATACGTTTAAAAATAAAATAAATGCACCGTTAGAAATTTCTGCCTTACATTTTCAAAAAAAATTTCGAAAGTTTTTTTTTTTTAAATCTGTTCTTTCGAATTTTATGGACTTTTGTAAATGAAATTTCCAACTAAGGAAATTTTAAATGATTCTTTAATGATTAAGGTAAAAGTCATCATTCCAAAATAAATCATTTTCTTCAATGATAAAATTTTTTTCCAAATTTGTCTAAACATTATCAATAAAAAGAAAACTTTAATAGTACTTTTTGAAAATATTAATGGGAAATAATTCTGTTCTTTACATTTTGCTATTACAGTATAATTTAAAACTTCATTTTTTTATTTTGTAGGATAATTTACATCGCGAGAATATTTCAATTTTTTAAAAAGAAAATGTAGAGTTCAGAAGATTGAAAAAAAAGCTTTTTAAAAATTTTGAAATGTTTCGAGAATAAAAAAAAATTCTTAGGATTCCTGGGAAAATTTTAAATGATTTTTTATTTTAAAACCTGAGTTTTAAGAGAAAATTGAAAATGACCTCAAAATATTTCAAATGATTTCCCAACATTTCGAAAAAGAATATTTCGAAGCGTAACTGTACAATTTTGCAAGATTACAAAATTTTGGGAAAAAAATCGAATAAGTTCCAGAGATATTTTGAAAAATTAAATAAGAGGTAAAAAATTTAAAAATATTTTCACAATTTAAAAAAAAAGTATCTGTCAAATAAAAAAAATTTTCTTAAAAACTTTCTAGACAATTTTTTGACGAATATTAAATTTTCAAAATTTTTCTTGTATTATCTCAAGAAACCTAGGAAAATTATACATATTTATTTAACTTTTAGAACAAAATACATTAAAAATGATTGTTTCATCAAATTACAATTTGGTTTAAATCTTTTTTATTTTCTTTAATAACCATTTTTTTTTTCTCGAAAATTCATCTATTTTGGTAGAAATTTTATCTTTTGTGATTAAAAATTCCATTTTTAAGTTGAAACTTAATTTGTTTTGGTTGAGAATTCAACTAATTTGTTCAAAATTGATCTTTTTGGGTAAATTCAAATCTTCTCGAATTAAAGTTAAAATCTGTTTACGTTTAAATATCAACTGTTTGACATTTTTCATCATTTTAGTTTAAAAATCAGCTGTTTAATTGAAAACGTCAATTGCTTTTGCAGAAAATTCATCTTTCTTGACAGAAAAATAATCTTTTTGGTTGCAAATTCGTATTTTTTTGGATGAATTCAAAAATTTCTTATTTAAAATTAAAATCTGGTTTCAACGAAATATTAAATATTACGGTTATAGCTAAACATTAATTTCATTGGTTGAAAACGTAACTATTTTGTTGATGATTCAACTATCATGGTTTAAAATTAAATTTTTTGTTAAAATTTAATATTTTCGGGTTAGAAACTTAAAATATATTGTAGAAGATTCATCCCTGTTGGTTGATAATTAAACCCTTTTCGATAAAATATGAATTCATGTATAACATTTTTCGTTTTTAATTTAACTTTTTTTTTTTAAATTTACTTTTTCGGTAAAAAATTTACCAGTTTAGATACAAAATTATCTCTTTTGTAAAAAAACGTAACTATTATGCTGATAAATCGTCTTGTTTAGGAGAAAATTAGTCTGATTGGCTAAAAATTTATCTTTTCTGTAAAAAATTAATCTATTTGGTTCAGAATTCAACTATTTAGTTCAAAATTAACTTTTTTGGTTGAGAGTTCATCGCTTTAGTTAAGAAATTGAAATATTCTGTAGAAAATTAATCTTTTTTAATAGAAAGTTAATTTTCTTCTTTAAAAATTAATCTTTTCGGTTAAAATATAAATTATATACAACATTTTTTTGTAAATTTATCTGTTTTTCTGAAAAACTAAACTAATTTGTTAAAAATGCACTTTTTTATTTGAAATTTCATCATTTTATTTGCAAAAATTATCTCTTTGGTACAAAATGTAACTAATTTGTTGATAATTCAGGTTTTTTTAGTGGAAAATTAGTCTTTTTTGTTACAATTTAATCTTTTTAGCGCAAAATTTATCTATTTGTTTTAAAATTAACTTTTTTGTTGAAAATTCATATTACGGGTGAAAAAATTTAAATATTTTGTAGAAAATTCACCTTTTTGTAAAGAAAATTAACCTTTTTGTTTCAAAATTCATGTTTTTTAGTGGATGATTAAACCACTTGGTTTCTTGGTTAAAAATTTAACTATTTTGTTCAAAATGCATTTTTCTGATTGACAATTTTTCATTTTAGTTTAAAAAAGGTGTCTTTTGTTAAAAATTAATCTTCTTGATAGAAAAATCATCTATTAAATTGGAAATTCAACTATTTGGTTTAAAATTAACAACATTTTAATTTAAAAAATTGCCTCTTTAGTAGAAATTGTAAATAATTTATTGATAACTGATTTTTTTAGTAGAAAATTCATTTATTTGGTAGAAAATTTATCTATCGGGTTGAAAATTCAACTAATTAGTTTAAAATTAAATTTTGCGTGGAAAACTCATTTTTCCCTATTAGAAAATGAAACTGTTATATAGAAAACTCATCTTTTTTTTGACAGAGAACTCATCTTTTTGGTTAAAAATTCATCATTTCAGTTAAACAATTATCTCTTACGTTAAAAATTTCGCTATTTTGTTGATAATGCATCTTCTTCATAGAAAATTTATGTTTTTTTAAAGAAAATTTATCAACTTGGTTAAGAATTCAAAAATGTAACTATTTTGTTAATAACTTATTTTTTTAGGAGAAAATTCATCTATTGGATTGAACTTCAACCATTTTCTTTCAAATTTATTTTTTTTATTGTAAATTCACATCTTTGGGTTATAAAATTAGTTTTGTAACAAAATAATCTTTTTAGACAGAAAATCTATTAACTTGGTTGAAAATTCAGCAGTTTAATTAAAAAATTATCTCCTGGGTAAAAAATGTACCTATTTTTTTATAAAATTTTCTTTTTTGTTAAAAATTCATATTTCCGGGTAGAAAATTAAACTGCTTTGTAGAAAATTCATCTTTTTGGTTCAAAATCCATCATTTTAGTTAAAAAAATATATTTGGTTAAAAATGTAACTATTTTGTTGATACGTCATATTTTTTTTTTTACTTAAAAAATAAGTTATCAACGAAATAGTTATATTTTCTACCAATGAGGTAATTTTTCAAGTAAAATGTTGAATTTTCAACCAAAAAAGTAAATTTTTTATCCAAATTGATCAATTTTCTATAAAAAAAGATCAATTCTCTGCAGAACGGTTTAATTTTTTTACCCGAAAATATGAATTTTCTATGAAAAAATTAATTTTAAACTGAAAATTAATTTTTTCATAGAAAATTCATATTTTCGGGTAAAAAAATTAAACCGTTCTGCAGAGAATTGATCTTTTTTTATAGAAAATTGATCAATTTGGTTAAAAATTCCTCTTTTTGGTTAGAAAATCACCTTTTTTTATTGAAAATTCAACATTTTAGTTAAAAAATTGCGTCATTGGTAGAAAATAGAACTATTTTGTTTATAACTTATTCTTTTAGTAGAAAATTGATTCATTTAGTTTAAAATTTGAACAGTTTCTTATAAAATTTACTTTTTTGTTCAAAATTCATGTTTTTGGGCTATAAAATTAAACTGTTTTGTAGAAAATTAATCTTTTTTAAGTGAAAATTTATCAAATTGGTTCAGAATTAATTTTTTTTGGTTGAAAATCCATCATTTTAAATAAAAAATTATATATTTGGTTAAAAATGTAAGTATTTTTTTGATAATTCATCTTTTTTTAGTAAAAAATTAATCCTCTTGGTTGAAATTTCATCTTTTTAGTAAAAAATTAATCTTCTTCGTATAAAATTCACCTATTGGACTGAAAAATTCAACTATTTGTTCTAAAATTAACTTTTTTGTTCAAAATTCATATTTGTGGGTAATAAAATTAAACTGTTTTGTAGAAAATTAATCTTTTTTGAGTAGAAATTTATAAAATTGGTTCAGAATTCATTTTTTTGGTTGAAAATCCATAATTTTAGATAAAAAATTATATATTTGGTTAAAAATGTAAGTATTTTTTTTTTGATAATTCATCTTTTTTACTAAAAAAATTAATCATCTTGGTTCAAAATTCATCTTTTTGGTAAAAAATTAATCTTCTTGGTATAAAATTCATCTATTGGACTGAACATTCAACTATTTGTTCTAAAATTAACTTTTTTGTTGAAAATTTATATTTTTTAGTAAAAAAATTAGTCATCTTAGTAGGTAATTCATCTTTTTGGTAGAAAATCCATCTATCAGGTTAAAAATTTAACAATATTCAAATTAAAATTAACTTTTTCATATTTTCGGGTATAAAAATTTTACCGTTGTGTAGAGAATTGATCTTTTTTTATAGAAACTTGATCAATTTGGATAAAAAATTTACTTTTTTGGTTGAAAATTCAACATTTTACTTAAAAAATTACCTCATTGGTAGAAAATATAACTATTCCGTTGATAACTTATTTTTTAAGTAAAAAATGGATCTATTTGTTTGAAAAATTTACCATTTTTTATGAAATTTACTTTTTTGTTGAAAATTCATATTTTTGAGTTATAAAATTAAACTGTTTTTTATAAAATCAATCACTTTTTACATAAAATTTATCAGTTTGAGAAAAAAAATCATATTTTTGTTTGCAAGTTCAGCATTTAGGTTAAAAAATTATCTTCTTGGGATGAAATCCGTCTACTTAGTTGAAAATTCATATTTTTGGGTTATAAAATTAAACTTTTTTGTAGAAAATTAATCTTTTTTAAGTGGAAATTTATCAAATTGGTTCAGAATTCATTTTTTTTGTTGAAAATTCAACATTTTAGTTAAAAAATTACCTCATTGGTAGAAAATATAACTATTCCGTTGATAACTTATTTTTTAAGTAAAAAATTGATCTATTTGTTGGAAAAATTTACCATTTTTTTCGGAAATTTACTTTTTTGTTCAAAATTCCTATTCTTGATTTATAAAATTAAACTGTTTTGTAGAAAATCAATCACTTTTAACATAAAATTTATCAATTTGAGAAAAAAATTCATATTTTTGGTTGCAAGTTTAACATTTAGGCTAAAAAATTATCTTCTTGGTAGAAAATTCAGATTGTCTGGTAACAAAATTCAACTTTTTTGTAGAAAATCCCATCCTTTTTAACAGAAAATTTATCAACTTGGTTCAGAATTTTTTTTAACTTAGAATTTTAGTTAAAAATATATCTCCTTGGTACAAAATGTAACTATTTTGTCGATCATGTGGTTTTTATTAGAAAATTCATATTCTAGGGTCAAAACTTTTTTGTCGAAAATGAAAATTTTCGGGTTAAAAAATTAAACTGTTTTGTCTAAAATTAATCAAAATTTACCAACTTGGTTGGTAATTTTAGTTTAAAAATCGTCTCCTTGGTAGAAAATGCAACTATAAAGTTGATAATATATTTTTTTATTAAAAAATAAAACTTTTTTTAGTATAAAATTCATATTTTTGTTTAAAAATGGA
>NC_046663.1:84362-91527 GCF_010883055.1 Belonocnema kinseyi | reverse complement strand
TGGTAGAAAATTCAGATTGTCTGGTAACAAAATTAAACTTTTTTGTAGAAAATCCCATCCTTTTTAACAGAAAATTTATCAACTTAGTCAAGAATTTTTTTTAACTTAGAATTTTAGTTAAAAATATATCTCCTTGGTAGAAAATGCAACTATAAAGTTGATAATATATTTTTTTATTAAAAAATAAAACTTTTTTTAGTATAAAATTCATATTTTTGTTTAAAAATGGATATTTTTTTGTCAGGAGGTCCCTCAGTTGCGTGAGGGTCAGTTTTGTAGTGGGAGTAGAGCAAGCAAGCAATCAAATAAACTGCAATGAAATGCGCATTTAGGCTAAAAAATTATCTTCTTGGTAGAAAATTCAGATTGTCTGGTAACAAAATTAAACTTTTTTGTAGAAAATCCCATCCTTTTTAACAGAAAATTTATCAACTTAGTCAAGAATTTTTTTTTAACTTAGAATTTTAGTTAAAAATATATCTCCTTGGTAGAAAATGCAACTATAAAGTTTATAATATATTTTTTTATTAAAAAATAAAACTTTTTTTAGTATAAAATTCATATTTTTGTTTAAAAATGGATATTTTTTTGTCAGGAGGTCCCTCAGTTGCGTGAGGGTCAGTTTTGTAGTGGGAGTAGAGCAAGCAAGCTATCAAATAAACTGCAATGAAATGCGCATTTAGACTAAAAAATTATCTTCTTGGTAGAAAATTCAGATTGTCTGGTAACAAAATTAAACTTTTTTGTAGAAAATCCCATCCTTTTTAACAGAAAATTTATCAACTTAGTCAAGAATTTTTTTTTAACTTAGAATTTTAGTTTAAAAATCGTCTCCTTGGTAGAAAATGCAACTATAAAGTTGATAATATATTTTTTTATTAAAAAATAAAACTTTTTTAGTATAAAATTCATATTTTTGTTTAAAAATGGATATTTTTTTGTCAGGAGGTCCCTCAGTTGCGTGAGGGTCAGTTTTGTAGTGGGAGTAGAGCAAGCAACCAATCAAATAATACTGCAATGACATGCGCACTGTCTTTAGACTAAGAAAACTTACTTTGGCCTTTTATCTTGTCGTTGGCGACAGCCTTTGAGACAAAGGCGGACCATGCGGGCCGAATGCATCCCAGCATTTTGTCGAGTAAGCTCGAACTACTTTCGACGTCTATGGTTCCGGACCCGGTGTTGTTACATTTTGTGGCAGTGTCACTCGAGTTATTGCTGTTGTTGCTCTCCGAGTGGGTCGTCTGACTACTGTCAGCTAGTTCAGATCCGTGAGGGACACTGATTATCGGCCCCCCCGCGATACCACCGCCCAACTGCTCCAGCTCCTCCTGGATGCAGAGCATACTGAAACAAAAAGACGTTAATTTAAAATTACAAATTTAGCGAAATTTAAGTAAATAAAACAAAAATTATGATTCATGTGCCGAATTCTTCAAAAAAAAAAAAAAAAAAAAAAAAAAAAAGAATCCAACAACCATATTTGAACAACAATCATAAAATGTTCCTATTGAAATTCTGCATATTAATTTGATCATTGGACGTTAAATGGGATTTTAAATTTAATTTTAATCTCATTTAAATTCCTGTAAATTTAAATAAATTATAATTAAAAACTATTATAATTCTTATTATTAGGACTTTGATTTAGGAGAACTCCGTACCGGAATCATTGATTTTATTTTTTAATAATTATCGCATTTTTAATTCTTTTTTCTCGATTTTTAATATTTTCTGTAAAGAAAAATAAAAGGTTTTTATAATAAGCTGTACAATTTGACTTGGTTTTCACTAAATTGACTGAAACTGTACATTGAATTCCAAAATGCGTGGTCCCAATAATTTTAAAAAAATGCATCATATCTATTTTTGATGTTTTAAAAAAATTGTTTTTCAATAATATTTCAAAATCGAAAATACGAGATTTGAGTTTTTTTCTAAACTTTCTGTTCAATACTATATATCAAGAGATCTATTTCAACATAAAATTAAGAAACAGAGGGCGTTCGCGTAACTTCCGGAATTAATTTTTAAAACATTTTTCTTGAACTTTTCAGGAATATATGACTTTTTTCATCAATTATTAATATTTAGTTAACTACAAAAATGAATTTTTCCAAAATGAATGTGTTAACAAAAATTATAAAATATATTTCATTAATTTTTTTAAACTTAATAGTGACGTGCAATGGGTTAAACGTCTCCTTAAATTTCAACAAAATAATTATAATTTAAAAAAAAAAAGTTGAATTATTAACAAAATGCTTGATTTTTCTACACATAAAAATTAATTTAAAAAATTAAAATTAATCTATAACAGTTGAATTTTTTACAAAAAATATTAATTATAAACAAAAAATTTATTTTTAACCAAACAGTTCCATTTACAACCAGATAGTTAAACATTAAAGCAAGAGAAACATTTTCAACAAAATTGTTGAAATTTGTACCAAGAAACAAATTTTCATACAAAAAAGTTAAAGTTTATAGTTAGAGACAAATTTTCAAACTATAAATTTGAATTTGTCAACAAAAAGATCAATTCCCAAAGAAAAAACTAAAAGTTTATATTTCGACGAAAAAAAAACACAAAAAAATAGATAATTTTTCAAAAAATAACTGAATTTTTTATCAAAGTGGTTCAAATTTCAACCTACAAATATGAATTCTAAACAAAAAATGTAATAGTTGATATTTCAAACAAAAAAGATTAAATCTTTACCAAAAGAGATAAATTTTACAACCAAGAAGATTAATTAAGTTGAATTTTTAATTAAAAAATATAAATTTTAAACCAAAAATGGAAGTTATGTTTTCAGTTTTAAAAAAATCCAACGAACAGAAAAAGAATTTTCAAAAAGTAATGATATTTCAATCAAAAAAGAGAAAAGAAAAATGAATCCAAATTGTTGAATTTTCAAGCCAAACACGAATTTTCTGTAAAACAGTTGAATTTTTTTATTTTAAAATGCAACTATTCAATTCTTTGTTGAAAATCGACCTTCTTATTTGAAATTAGTTTTTTTAAATAAAATAAATGTTTTTGTTTGAAAATTCATCCTTTTGGTAGAAATTTATTTAAATTATATTTGAAAATTATTTTTTGTTTTTGAAAAACTCAAGTATTTTGTTGAAAATTCATCTTTTTGGATAAATTTAAGTCTTTTTGATTTGAAATAAAAATATTTTTTGATTTAAATATCGACGATTACATTTTTTGCTGAGAATTCATCTTTCTTCCTTGAAAATTTCACTACTTGCTACATGGAAATTTGTCTTTTTTAGTAGAATATTATTCCTCTCGATAGAAAATCCATGAATTTGATTGAAAATTTATGCAATTGGTTCAAAATTGAACTATTTTTTGAAAATTTAACTTTTTTGTTAAAAATTCGTCTCACTCGAAAAATATTTTTGTAGATAATTACCCATTTTTGGTTCAAATATAAATTATTTATACCATTTTTCACCACCAATTAATTTTTTTAGTAGAAAATTAAACTATTTTGATAAAAGTTGAATAACTTTGTTAAAAATTCACTTTTTTGGTTGAAGATTCATAACTTTAGTTTAAAGAAAACTATTTCCTTGGTTAAAAACGTAATTATTTTGTTGATAATTCATCTTTTTGGTAGAAAAATTAGTTTTCTTGGTTGAAAATTAACTTTATTATTATAAAAATTCATATTTTCGGGTTAAAAATTTAACTTTCTTGTAGAAAATTCATATTTTTTATGGTAAAATTAAACTATTTGATTAAAAGTTCAAGAACTTTGTTAAAAATTCAGATTTTGTGGGAAATTCATATTTGCGAGTCAAAAAATTAAACCTATTGTAGAAAATTCATCTTTTTTGGATGAAAATGAACGAAACCAATTTTTGTTGTATTTTCAACAAAAAGCACTAATGTTCTACAAAATAGTTGCATTTTCAACAATAAAATAATTTTCAAACAATAAATTAAATGTTGTTAAAAAAAAATTAAATGTTAGTTCAAACTTAATTGAGTAGAATTAATATTCAATAAAACAAAAAAGAGTTTTCTACAAAATAGTTTAATTTTGTACCAGATAATTTAATTTTGTGCCAAATTGTTGAATTTCAAAGCCAAAAATATGATTTTTAATACAACAATTAAATTATCAACCTGAAAATATGAATTATGAGTACAGGAAGATGAATTTTAAACAAAATATGTAATAGTTGTTATTTCAATACATAAACATTTTAATTAAAAATAAAAAACAGTTGGATTTAACCAGCAAATACGAATTTAAAAAAAATCTGTGAATCCTCAATTCAAACATTTTTGATTAAACAGATTAATTTTCATTTAAAACGAGGAATCTTTAACAAAAAAAAAGTATTTTTAACGAAATAACTGAATCCTGAACCAAAACAGATTGTTAATTGTCAACCAAATAATTGCATTTTTAACCAAGAAAGATACAATTTGACCATAAAAGAAATTAATTTTTAACAACAAAAATTAATTTTTAACCAGCAACGCGAAATTTTTAAGTGAGCAGTTAAAATTTTCAAAAAAAAAAAAGATTAATTTGCCACCAAATTGTTCAATTTTCTAGCTGAAAATAGGATTTTTCTACAAAACAGTTGAATTTTTAACCAAAAAAAGATGATATTTCTACAGAAAGAGATACATTTTTTTAAACTAAAAAGATAAATGTTCAACAAAATAGTTTGATTATCTTTACCCAATAATTTCATAGTCGCCTTTAAAACCAAAAATAATGAATTTTGCTGCAAAACTATTTAGATTTTTTAATTGGATTTTATTAATTCAGTTCGCATTTAAGTGGTAAAATGAAGAAAAAAAATCCTGCACATTTTTATTATCTGTGACAAGAAAGTTGCTTCTTTAACCAAATAAGGTAAAATTTCTACAGTGTTTAGCAAAATAATGGAATGTTCCATAAAAAAATTATTATTAAAGAAAGAAAAAATAATTTAATCAAATTTTTTAATTTTCAACCCGAGAATATGAATTTTCAAAAAAATAGTTAAATTTTCAGTTAAAAAATTAATTTTTAGCAGACACAAAATATCGAACTTTTAACTAAAATTATGAATATTCAATGAAAAATATAATAGTTGATATTTCAACAAAATTTTAATAAAAAAATAAAAAAACATTTAGACTAAAACAGCTTAATTTTCATCCAAATAGTTGCATTTTAACCCAAAAAATGAGATTTCTATCAAAAAGAAGATTTTTTAACCAAAGATAAAAATTGTCAACTAAATAGTTCAAGAAATTGATTTTATATACCCAATAGTTGAATTTTTAAGCCAAAATGACAGATTGTCTACAAAAATTTTGAATTTTCAACCCGAAAATATGAATTCTCTACTTGATTTTTGACAACAAAAAATTGATTTTCTATTGTGCAAAAGGTGTTCAACAAAATAATTGAATTTTCTATAAAAAAAATTTATAGACAAGAAGAAAAAATGTTATTAAATTGTCGATATTTGCAGGCCAAAAAGACAAATTTCCAACCAAGAAATATAACTTTTTAATAAAATTGTCGAATTTTCAACAAAATAGTTCAATTTTAAATCAGATAATAATATTTTTAACCAATTTCACCGCATTTAATTAAAAATTTTTGTATCTGGTTGAAAATTTTGTTACTTTGTTGAAAATGATTTTTTTTTTAAAGTTGTCTTCTTCGTCAGAAATTCAACCAATTGTTTAAAAAGTTTAACTACTTTGTTATGAATTGATTTTTGGGTTGTTGGTTTTTTTCATCTCATTGGTTGAACAATTAACTATTCTATTTTATGAAAATTATTTTTCTGTGGTAAAAAATCATCTTTTGGGTTGAACTCTTTTATAGAAAATGTAACTAATTTGTTGAAAATTCGTTTTTTGTTCTTTAGAATCAGTTTTTTTAAATAACATTGAAACTATTTAATTTTTTTGTTGCAAATTGATATTTTTTATTTAATATTGATGTTTTATAATTGTAAATTCATGTATTTTGTTAAAAATTAGTCTCTTTCGGTTGAAAATTAATTTTGCAGGATGAAAATAAATCCTTTTTGGTTAAAAATGGATACGTTTGGGTCTAAATTAATCTATCTTTTTTAGGAATCAGCAATTTTGTAAAAAAATTAAACTATTCAGTTAGAAGTGAACTTTTTCATTCAAATTTAAACCGTTTTTAGGAAAATTCAACCATTTTTTGTTGGAAAATTAATTTTTTATTAAAAACCTATTTATGGGTTGTAAAATCAACCCTTTTGTAGATAATTCATACTTTGGCTTTACAATTCAATAATTTGGTTGAAAATTAATTTGCTCTGTTAAAAATTCGTGTTTTTTTGGTAGAACATTAATATTCTTGTTAGAAAATTCATCTTTTTGTTTGAAAATCTAACTATTTGTTTAAAAATTCAACTACTTGGTTGAATTTTTAAACAAAACTCGTGTTTTTTTGGTAGAAAATTAATATTCTTGTTAGAAAATTAATCTTTTTGGTTGAAAATCTACCTATTTGTTTAAAAATTCAACTACTTGGTTGAAAGTTGAACTAAGTTGTTACAAATTCAAATTTTTTCAAATTCACCTTATATTTAACTCATCCATTTTTAGAAAATGAATCTTACGGGTTAAAAAATGTAACTATTTTGCAGAAAATTAATATTTTTTCACACAAAGTTAATATTCTCGGTTAAAAGTTAATCTTTTTTGGTTCAATATGAATGATGCATTACAATTTCTGTTGTGAATTTATTTTATTTTTTTTATTAAATTAAACTACTTGGTCTAAAAGTTGAGCTGCTTTATTATAAACCCAATTTTTTGGTTGAAAATTCATCTTATAGTTAGAAAATTAATCTTCTTCTCAGAAAATTCATCTATTGGGTTGAAAATTCAACTTTTTGGTTTAAAATTAACTTTTTTTGTGGGCAATTTATATTTCCTGGTTAGGAAATTAAATTAATCTTTTTCAGGAAAAAAATTAGTGTTCGCAGTTCAAAATTCATCTTTTTCGTAGAAAATTAATCTTCTTCTCAGAAAATTCATCTATTGGGTTGAAAATTCAACTATTTGGTTAAAAATTAACTTTTTTGTGGGCAATTTATATTTCCTAACCAGGAAATATAAATTAATCTTTTTCAGTAAAAAAAATTAGTG
>NC_046663.1:77312-84262 GCF_010883055.1 Belonocnema kinseyi | reverse complement strand
TTGGTAGAAATTAAAGTACTTGGGTAAATATTAACCTTTTTGTGTAAAATTATACTACTTGGGTAAAAATTAACTTTTTTGTTGAAAATTCCTCTTTTTTTTTGTTGAAACTTCCTACTTTTGCTTGAAAATTCCTATTTTTTCTTGAAAATAATTAAATAATAAATGTTCATTTGTTATTTGTACATCCAAATTATTAAGAAATTTTCCAAAATTTGACAGATATTTAGAAGTTCTGAAAAAATTTCCAAAATAATTTTAAATTTAAAATAAATATCAAACAACTTCTAGATTTCTCAAGGTTACAGATTTTTCAATTTTTCAATAGTTAATGTTTCGAGCTTAAAATTCCTTAAAATTACATAATTTTGTATACTTTAAAGTTCACTGATTGATTTTTTAATTTAGAGCATTGAAAATGATAACGTGGATTTATATATTTTTTATATTGAAAAATGTTAGTACCTTTAATTGTATACGCGTAAATTATTGAGCATTTAAGTACAACATTTTTAAATTAAAAACTTTTAAATTTAAAATCATTTGCAGCTCAGTTTTTATTACCTCAAGTGGCAAATTTTTTCGCTTTAGTGTTCCATTTTTTAAATTTCATGGACCGTGAAAAATGTTTGCGAACCGGGAATTTATTTTGTCGATTAAAAAGGCCATCCTGCTCCCTACAGTGGATAATAATTAATAAAAAATATTAATATATGAAAAATAATGTATTTAATTAATAGTTAATACACTTTAAATTTCCATAAATTAAAATTTAATTATTTCTCTTTGATTTTTTTCTCTTAATTTGTGTATAATATTGCGTCAAGTCTTGGATAGCATGAATTAACAGCAAACAACTACGAACACACGTGTTTGGAGTTGAGTTCTTGTCCGTATTGGTTGGTACCTATGAGAGCAGGCACAAGATAACCGGTCATCGTCACACCACTATCCCGTATACTCGTAGTCTCGTACTGAGTACTATACGCTATGCCAGTTGCCAGTATGTGCGAATCGGTGCTCTGATACGGTCATAGGTGCTCCTCGCTCTTTGCGTTTCTCCAGTAAACACTTTTGTTTTCCCCTTTAAAACGCACGCGAACCTTATTCAGTGTCTTCAAGTGGTTCCACCTGCGTCTCAGGTTCTAGCTCCGGCCGTATGTTCATCGAGGTAGAATGGTTCTTGCACGATTTTTCCTCAGGAAGGCGGAAACCCAAAATCACGAGCAAAGCGATCTACCAGTGCCAGGCAATGTCGCTACGAGGTGAGCACGAAGGCTATGTTATGTGTTGTGGAAATTGGAATGCGGCTCATGATAAAGATAACGCGTCGGCTTTCGGCTTCCTCCGTGCAAGAGGAAATCGAGCGGACCTCTCTCTCTATTGCTACGCGTTAGAGGGAGAGGTCCGACTCAGGTTTCGTCTTTCGAAACGGAGCGGCTCTGAAGTCCCACTGATGCAGTGGGACTTAATAATTGATGAAAATACTCGGTTTCCATTTCAATTCGCGATTTCATCAGCAGATCTCGGATTGTGGACAACTGGTTTTTTTCCCCTGTTTTGACCTTCCGTGGCTCTGCAAAAAAAAAAAAAAACTGCGGAAAATCCGAGAACGAGAGACACTGAGATGATTGAGATAAGATAACAAATATTTACTTTCGATGCGTTCCTGCTTTGTTGATGATCTGAGAAAATGAAATTAGAGAGTTACAGATTCTTGATGAACTTGGATCGAGAGAGGTCTTGATAAGCTTTTAGAAATTGAGTTTCTTAGTTGAAATTAGTGAGGATGTGAGGATGTGAGGAGGCGGAAATGTCAAATGCAAGTCAGAGCTATTTAAAAGACGAGGAGATAAACAGGCGCGTTTTTTTTTGTCCTGCGCAATACAAATTTTGTTTATCTACAGTTATAGAAAATAAAGGCAAGGACAATATTTTTGTATCGAAAAATCATTGCAATTTTATTCATTAATACGAATTTTCAATGAAAAACACTAACAAAGTGTAAAGATGTTCAAAACTGTTTTTTTTTTTTATATTGTTTAAATGTTGTTAATATTCTCTAAAATATAATGATATCTAAATTAAAAAAAATGAATTGTAAGAGAAAATTGAAAAAGACAAAAAATTGTTTTAAATGATTTCCTTAAATTTCTAAATAGAATATAAAAAAATCGAGGAAGTTTAAGAGATACTTAGAAGATTTGAAAGGATTAAAAAATCATTTAAAACCTGTAAAGAATTCATTTTTCTTAACAAAATGCATATTTTTGAAAATTTCGATAAACAAATATGAGTTGTCAACCAAGGAGATTAATTTTCTACCAAAAAAGTTAAATTCCTATTTTTTGTTAAAAATTAAACTACTTTGGTAGAAATTAAACTACTTGGGTAAAAATTACCCTTTTTGTTTAAAATGAAACTACTTTTGTAAAAATTAAACTACTTGGTTTAAAATTACCTTTTTTGTTCAAACTTCCGATTTTTTCCAATTCCTATTCTTTGTTGAAAGTTAAACTATATTGGTAAAAATAACCTTTTTTTTTCTTTAAAATAAATTCCTGTTTTTGTTGAAAATTCCTATTCTTTGTTAAAAATTAAACGATTTTTGTCAAAATTAAACTATTTGGTTAAAAATTATCCTTTTTTTTTTCAAAATTCCTATTTTTTGTTGAAAATTAAACTCTTTTGGTATATGTTGAACTATTTGGTGAAAATTACCTTTTTGTTCAAAAATATACTACTTTGGTAGAAATTAAACTACTTGGGTAAAAATTACCCTTTTTGTTTAAAATTAAACTACTTGGTTAAAAATTACCTTTTTTGTTGAAAATTCCTCTTTTTTTTTTTGTTGAAACTTCCTATTTTTTGTTGAAAATTAAACTCTTTTGGTAGATGTTAAACTATTTGGTTCAAAAAGACCTTTTCTGTTAAAATTTTTTATTTTGTGTTGAACGTTAAATAATTTTCGTAGTAATTAAACTATTCGGTGAAAAATTACTTTTTGTTAAAAATATACTACTTTGGTAGAAATGAAACTACTTGGGTAAAAATTACCCTTTTTGCTTAAAGTTAAACTACTTTGGTAAAAATTAAACTACTTGTTTAAAAATTACCTTTTTGTTGAAAATTCCTCTTTTTTTTTTGTTGTTGAAACTTCCTATTTTTTGTTGAAAATTAAACTCTTTTGGTAGATGTTAAACTATTTGGTTCAAAAAGACCTTTTCTGTTAAAATTTTTTATTTTATGTTGAACATTAAATAATTTTCGTAGTAATTAAACTATTCGGTGAAAAATTACTTTTTGTTAAAAATATACTACTTTGGTAGAAATGAAACTACTTGGGTAAAAATTACCCTTTTTGCTTAAAGTTAAACTACTTTGGTAAAAATTAAACTACTTGTTTAAAAATTACCTTTTTGTTGAAAATTCCTCTTTTTTGTTGTTGAAACTTCCTATTTTTTGTTGAAAATTAAACTACTTTGGTAGAAATCAAACTAGTTCAAAATTAAATTTTTTGTTGAAAATTCCTTTTTTTTCATATTCTTAGTCTTTGTTGAAAATTCCTCTTTTTTTAAAATCCTCTTCTTTGTTAAAAGTTGAACGACTTTGGTCTAAATGAAACTATTTAGTGAAAAATTACATTTTTTGTTGAATATTTATATTTTTTGTTGAAAATTTATATTTTTTGTTGAAAATTAAACTCTTTTGGTAGGTGGTAAACTATTTGATTAAAAATGGCATTTTGTGTATAAAATGTCTCTCTTTCTTTAATTCCTATTTTTGGTTGAAAATTAAACTATTTTGGTAGGAATTAAACTATTCGGTGAAAAATTACTTTTTGTGAAAAATTAAACTTATTTGGTAAAAAATTACCTTTTTTCTTAAAATAAAGCCCTATTTTTGTTGAAAATTCCTCTTTTTTAAAATTAGTATACTTGTTTAAAAAAAAATGATTTTCTAGTTTTCAATAGGTGAATGTTTAAACCAAAAATATGAATATTCAAAAAAATAATTGAATTTTCTATTAAAAAAAAAAATTTTAGACAAGAAGAAAAAATGTTATTAAATCGTCGAACTTTCAGGCCAAAAAGTCAAATTTTCGACCAAAAAGTATGACTTTATAATAAAATTGTCGAGTTTTCAACAAAATAATTTAGTTTTAAATCAAATAATAAGATTTTTAACCAAATTCATCCCGGTTGATTAAAAATTCTAGTATCTGGTTGAAAATTTTGTTACTTTGTTGAAAATGAATTTTTTTTTAGTCGTCTTCTTGGTCAGAAATTCAGCCAATTTTTTAAAATGCTTAACTACTTTGTTAAGAATTGATCTTTTTTGGTTGCGGTTTTATCTCATTCATTGAACAATTAACTATTCTATTTTATGAAAATTATTTTTCTGTGGTAAAAAATCATCTTTTGGGTTGAACTCTTTTATAGAAAATGTAACTAATTTGTTGAAAATTCGTTTTTTGTTCTTTAGAATCAGTTTTTTTTAATAACATTGAAACTATTTAATTTTCGGTTGAAAATTGATATTTGTTATTAAATATCCTTTTGGTTAAAAATGGACACGTTTGGGTCTAAATTATTCTGAATTTTTTAGGAATCAGCAATTTTGTAAAAAAATTAAATTATTCAGTTAGAAGTGAACTTTTTTGTTGAAATTTAAACCGTTTTTATGAAAATTCAACCATTTTTTGGTGGAAAATTAATTTTTTATTAAAAACCTATTTATGGGTTGTAAATTCAACACTTTAGTAGATAATTCTTTTTGGTTAAATATAAATGATGTTTTACAATTTTTATTGTGAATCTATCTTTTTTGATTAAATTTAAATTACTTGGTTTAAAAGTTGATCTGCTTTACTATAAACTTAATTTTTTGGTTAAAGATATATCTTTTTGGTAGAAAATTAATGTTCTTCTCAGAAAATTTATCTCTTGGGTTGAAAATTCAACCATTTGGTTTAAAATTAACTTTTTTTGTGGATTATTGATATTTCGCGGTTAGAAAATTAAATGAAAGTCATCTTTTTCAGTGAAAAATTAGTGTTCTTAGCTGAAAATTCATCTTTTTGGTAGAAAATTCATAACTTGGGTAAAAAATTTAACTTTTTGGTTTAAAATTAATTTTTTTTATGGAAAGTTCATATTTCTGGATTAAAAAGTTAAACTGTTTAGTATTAAATTTATCTTTTTTGAAACACACAATTTATCTTCTTGTTTAAAAAATCATCTCTTATATTGAAGATGTAACTATTTTGTAAAAATTCTTTTTTTTTTTATTTGATAATTAATGTTTTTAACTAATAATGTAATTTTTGCATTCATAAGTTAATATTTTTCTTGAAAATTGATCTTTTCTAGTTGAAAATTCATGTATTTTGTTCAAAATTAATCTTTTTTAGTCGAAAATTATTCTTGTTGGATGAAAATACAATCTTTTTGATTAAGAATGCAAATATTTGGGTTTAGATTAATTTGGTTTTGTTGAGGATTTAACAATTTGGTAGATAATTAAATTATTTGGTTGAAAATTAATTTTATTCTTAAAGAAAGTCATTTTGGCTTTAAAATTCAACAATTTGGTTGAAAAATCGTTTTTTTTTAGGACTCTAATCTTTTTGCTGTAAAATTCATCTTTTTTGTTGAAAATTCGTTCTTTTGTTGTTAAAAATTAATTTTTTCATCTGAAAATTGCACTATTCCATTTTTGATTAGAAATTTATTCTTCATAAGTTGAAAATTCAAATATTAGGCAACAAATACATGCATTTTATTGAAAATTTAATATATATCTCGACTTGAAATTTCAGTAATTGAAAGTGTTTTATATTACATTCAATATTGTATATTAAAATTAATTTTATTTTCAATAAAAGTCAACGAAACATTGATTTAATATTTATTTGCACTATTTATTTATTTATTTAACACTGTTTATGCAATTTTTCGAGGCCTGTCCTTATTATAAATCTCGTTCGCTTGAGAGTAGTCTGCCTCCTCTTTTAAAAATTAACGCTTTTATCATCTGAATATTTTTATAACACGACTGGACTTTGAGACGTTCCGAGAAAATTGTTGCTATCTCGAAACTCACCAACTATGCATTTTTTAATGCACTGATTTTCGTCGCAAGTCTCAGTTGGCTTGACCTGATGCCTGCGTGTTTAGTTTTTCCATATCCACCAGTTTTTCAGATCGATATTTGAGAGCTAGAGTCTTTCTTACGTGACGTTTCAACGTGTATAGTCATCGACGAGAGTTATATGAGTTATATTAACAGACTATTTTTAACTCTTTTACATTTTATCAGGTTTCTTTTTTGTAGTAAATCGAAGCTTTAATTGAATTTAAAAGTTTCGTTCATTTTCTTCTAAAAAAGATGAATTCTCCACAATAGGTTTAATTTTTTTACTCGCGAATATGAATTTGCCACAAAAAAAGTTAATTTTAAACCAAATAGTTGAATTTTCAGCCGATTAGATGAATTTTCAACGAAGAAGATTAATTTTCTACCAAAAGAGATGAATTTTCAACTACGAACACTAATTTTTTTTTACTGAAAAAGATTAATTTAATTTCCTAACCAGGAAATATAAATTGCCCACAAAAAAAGTTAATTTTAAACCAATATTTGAATTTTCAACGAAGAAGATTAATTTTCTACCAAAAAAGATGAATTTTCAACTACGAACACTAATTTTTTTTTACTGAAAAAGATTAATTTAATTTCCTAACCAGGAAATATAACTTGCCCACAAAAAAAGTTAATTTTAAACCAAATAGTTGAATTTTCAGCCGATTAGATGAATTTTCAACCAAAAAGATTAATTTTCTACTAAAAAAGATGAATTTTCAACTACGAACACTAATTTTTTTTTACTGAAAAAGATTAATTTAATTTCCTAACCAGGAAATATAAATTGCCCACAAAAAAAGTTA
>NC_046663.1:69268-77212 GCF_010883055.1 Belonocnema kinseyi | reverse complement strand
AAAAGACATATTGAAAAAAAATTAGTTTTTGTTCAAGATCCATTTCTTTGTTTTGAAAATTTAACTATTCTGTTGAAAATTATTTTAATTGAAAATTCAACTATTTGGGTTAAAGTTTATCTGTTTTACTTGAAGATTTAAGAATTGCGTTGAAAATTAATCTATTTTGTTGATAATTTTTTTTTATGTATAAAATTATTTTATACATAATTATTAATTATTTATGTATAAATTTAATTTTTGTTTAATGGGATGGAAGAAGGAGGAAGGACGATGCCCAAGTAGGGACGTATCATTCCTTGATGTAAAAGGAAAAAAAGCGGATTTCAATATATCTCGTTTAGACTTGTTTATCCTGGAAGTAGGCAACCTAACGCACTTATAAGAAGTCATAGTCATCGAACAGAATCAATTCTGGCAATAAAAAAAAAATTGAGTTTCTATCTGTTGGAATAATTTTGAATCTTTTTCATTGAAAGAGATAGGCAATTTATTACAATTTGTTATGGAAGGGGGTCGCAAAAACTTTTTTCTGAAGATTATCTTTTTGGTTATAAATTTTATTATTTGGTTGAAAGTTTAATAGTTTTCTTAAAAAGACTTCCTTTTTGGTTGCAAATCCCACTATTTTGTTAAAAATTCGTCTTTTCTGGTTAAACATTTAACTTTTTCCGTATAACATTAATCTGTTGTTTAAAATTCACATTTTGTTGGTGATAAGTCAACTGAAATATTTTTTGGATCAAAACTATTTTTCTGTTGAAAATTTGTCTTTTTAAATTAAAAGTTCGTCTTTTTTAGTAAAAATATTGCATAAAAAATGCAATAAAAAAATTTTGGATAAAAATGCAACTGTTTTGTTGAAAAATCATTTATTTCCTAGAAAATTTACTTTTTGTTTAAAATTCGTATTTTGTTGTTGAAAAGTCGGTAGAGAATTAAACTATTTTGTTAAAAATTTATCCTTTTTGGTTGAAAAAATCGTCGTTTTGGGTTAAAAATTCAACTCTTTTTGTCGAACATTCACCTTTAGTTTAAAATTCACAGTTTATTGCTAATAAGTCAACTGAAATATTTTTTGGATGAAAACTATTTTTTCTGAAAATTTGTCTTTTTGAATTAAAAATTTATCTTTTTCAATAGAAATATTGCATGAAAAATTCAATAAAAAATTCGTGGATCAAAATGCAACTGTTTTGTTGAAAAATCATTTATTTCCTAGAAAATTTACTTTTTGTTTAAAATTCGTATTTTTTTGTTGAATAGTCGGTAGAGCATTCAACTTTTTTTTTGTAAATTCATCCCTTTTGGTTGAAAAAATGGTCGTTTTTGGTTAAAAATTCAACTCTTTTCGTAGAATATTAACCTTTTGTTTAAAATTCACATTTTGTTGATGATAAGTCAACTGAAATATTTTTTGGATAAAAACTATTTTTTTGTTGTTGAAAATTTGTCTTTTTTATTTAAAAGTTCATCTTTTTTAGTAAAAATATTGCATAAAAAAATGCAATGAAAAAATCTTGGATAAAAATGCAACTGGTTTGTTGAAAATTCTACTACTATTTCCTAGAAAATTTACTTTTTGTTAAAAATTCGAATTTTGTTGTTGAAAAGTCGTTAAAGAATTAAACTATTTTGTTAAAAATTCATCCTTTTTGGTTGAAAAAAATCGTTGTTTTGAGTTAAAATTCAACTCTTTTTGTCGAACATTCAACTTTAATTTAAAATTCACAGTTTGTTGCTAATAAGTCAACTAAAATTTTTTTTTAATGAAAAATAGATTTTTTTTCTAAATTGGTCTTCTTGAATTAAAATTTCATCTTTTTAAGTAGAAATATTGCATATTTCTTCATCTTTTTGTGTTAAAAAATCAACTATTTTCGTAGAACATTAACCTTTTGTTTAAAATTCATATTTTGTTGCTGATAAGTCAGCTGAAATATTTTTTGGATGAAAACTATTTTTTCTAAAAATTTGTCTTTTTAAATTAAAAATTTATCTTTAGAAATATTGCATGAAAAATTCAATAAAAAATTCGTGGATCAAAAAAAAAATAGTTCAATTTTCTACCAAAGGAATTAATTTTTAATAAAAATGATGAATCTAACATACAAATTTAACCAAATAGTTTAATTTCCAACCGGGAAGATGAATTAAAAAATAATTTTTAAACAAAAATTAAATAGTTCAGTTTTAAGTTAGAAAACCCAATTTTTAACCAAGGAAATGAATTTCTGACAAAACATGATGTTTCAAGTAATGAAATTACTTTTCTGCGAAAAAAGAAGAAGAATTTTCAATTAAATATTCTGAATTTTTAGCCATTTTAACAACAATTTTTACTAAAATAATGAAATTACAATAACAAAAACAAAAAAACAATTTATAAAAAATAGCTGAATTTTCATCCCAAAATGTAAATTTTCTACCAAAAAAGATAAATTAAAAATGGAAGAATTTTCAACTAAAATTTATCAATTTTCTACAAAAACCGAAGTTTAATTTTTAACCAAATAAATAATTTTTTAACCAAAAGGATGATGTTTCAACTAATGAAATTATATTTCTATAAAATCATTTATTTCCTAGAAAATTGACTTTTTGTTTTAAATTCATATTTTGTTGTTGAAAAGTCGGTAGAGAATTAAACTATTTTATTAAAAATTTATCCTTTTTGGTTGAAAAAAATCGTCGTTTTGGGTTAAAAATTCAACTCTTTTTGTCGAACATTCACCTTTAATTTAAAATTCACAGTTTGTTGCTAATAAGTCAACTGAAATTTTTTTAAAATGAAAAATAGATTTTTTTCAAATTGGTCTTCTTGAATTAAAATTTCATCTTTTTAAAGTAGAAATATTGCATCTTTCTTCATTTTTTTGTGTTTAAAATTCATATTTTGTTGCTGATAAGTCAACTGAAATATTTTTTGGATGAAAACTATTTTTTCTGAAAATTTGTCTTTTTGTATTAAAAATTCATCTTTTTAAATAGAAATATTGCATGAAAAGTTCAATAAAAAATGCGAGTATCAAAATGCAACTGTTTTGTTGAAAATTCAAATATTTCCTAGAAAATTTACTTTTTGTTTAAATTTCGTATTTTTTGTTGAATAGTCGGTAGAGAATGGAACTATCTTTTTTTCGTAAATTCATCCTTTTTGGTTGAAAAAATTCTTCGTTTTTGGTTAAAAATTCGACTCTTTTCGTAGAACATTATTATTTTGTTTAAAATTCATATTTTGTTGCTGATTAGACAACTGAAATATTTTTTGGATGAAAATGATATTTTCTGAAAATTTGTCTTTTTGATTTAAAAGTTCATGTTTTTTAGTTAAAATATTGCATCTTTCTTGTATAAAAATGCAACTGTTTTGTTGAAAATTCATTTATTTCCTAGAAAATTTACTTTGTTTAAATTCGTATTTTTTTATTGAAAAGTTAATTGAAATCATTTTGGATGAAAATTCAACTATTTTTCTGAACAAATATTTTTTTTATTTAAAAATTCCACTTTTTTTGTCGAATTTTCAATATCCTTCGGAAAAAATGTAACTGTTTGGTTATAAATTTAACAATCTTGTTAAAAAGTCATACTTTTTGTTGAAAATTCGACTATTTGGCAGAAAATTAAATTGTTTACCATTCTTATTTTGGTGTTGAAAAGTGTTTCTTTTTGATTTAAAAGTTCATCTTGTTTAGTAAAAATATTCTACTATTTTCTGAAAATTTATCTTTTTTATTTAAAAATTCATCTGTTTTAGCAGAAATTCCATATTTTTTGAATAAAAATGAAACTCTTCAGTTGAATATTCAACTCATTTCTTGAAATTTCGTCCTTTTGATTTTAAAATTCACCTGCTTTAGCAGTAATGATAATTTTTTTGGAAAAAAATGCAACTGTTTGGTTGAAAATTCAACAAATTTGTTGAGAATTCATACTTTTTTGCTGAAAATTCTGCTTTTTTTTAAACAAAACTATTTCGTAGAAAATGTTTCTATTTTTATTAAACACTCCTTTCTTTTAATACAAATTTCTTCTTTTTTTTTATAAAAATGCAACTATTTGATATAGAATTAAACTATTTTTTAACAGGTCATACTTTTTAGTATAAAATTCTTCTGTTTTATTGATAACTTAACTATTTCGTGGAAAATTGACTTTTTGTTTAAAAGTTCTATTTTGACATTGAAAAATGAACTGTTAAAAAATTCCAATATCATTGAAAATTGAACTATTTTTGGGAATTTTTGAATAAAAATTGAATGTTTTTAAGAGAAATTTCTTTTTTTTATGAGAAAATGCAAACAATTTGGTAGAGAATTGAACAACTTTGTTGAAAAGTCATATTTTATTAATAAAAATTCTTTTTTTTTTTTAGATTAAAAATTCAATTTTTTCGCAGAAACTTATTTTTTGTTTAGAAATTCATATTTTGACCGTGAAAAGTCAACTAAAATTTTTTTCAGCAGAAAACTCAACTATTTTTTTTCCTCAAAATTTATCTTTTTGATTTAAAAATTCTTCTGTTTTAGTAGACATCTCTTTTTTTCAAATGAAAATGCATCTTTTTTGTTAAAAAATATTCTTCTCTCCTTGAGTACTCTATTATTTTATGTGAAAGGTTTTGTTGAATCACTTTATTGAGAAATCTTTTTTTTTATGATTTATATTTTTAATAGAAAATTAATCTCTTTGAAAGTTTAACTATTCTGTTGAAATTTAATCTGTTTTCATTGAAAATTCAACAAATTGTGTAAAAGTTAAGCAGCATTGTTAAAAAAAATTGTATTGAAAATATAAAATAAAAATAATAAAGTAATAATAAATAAGTAAAAATAAAAATAAAATAAAAAAGTCTTCGGTTGAAAATTTAATTATTCAGTGGAAAATTTTTTTTTTTTGTTTAAAATTAATTTTTTAACTGAAAATGTAACTTTTCCATTTTTTTAAGATTGATATTTTGTATTGGAAAATTCTCCTTTTTTCTTAGAAAAAAATAAACATTATTATATTTATGATGGGTAAAAATGCACCAGTTTGTCTTGAGTGAAAAATCTTTATTTGTTGAAAATTCGTCTTTGGCTTTTAAATTCTTTTTTTTGCATACATTTCATCTTTTTCGATTGAAATATAAACTATAATATTTTTTGTTAGGAATTTATTATTTTAGGTTGAAAATTCAACTAAAAAAATCAGGGAATTTTGAAAATGAAGTTCTCCGACAATCTAAATTCCCGCCTATCTTTTTCTATCAATTTTTCAATCTAAATTCACGTTTATCGTTTTTAATCTCCTCTTCTCTATCTCATCCGCCTTTTGGTTGAAAATTGACCTTTTTGTTGTGGAAAATTTTTCTTTTCCGGTTTAAAAGTAAACTATTTTTTTTCTAATATAATCGACTTTTTAGCATGAAAACTGAAATTTTTTCTTAAAAATTCTGAGAAGAAAAATCTGTCAAAGTTAGATTTTAACAGTTTTTAAATAATTAGTTGAATTGTTATGTTTTTCAATTATGCTATTATTTAGCTTACAATGCTTAATTCAAATTTTTTTTTTTACTTTCAACATTTTCCATTAAAAATTTTTATTTCTACGCTTACATTTTTAATTTAAAGAATTTTTTAATGCTTTCTTAAAGACTTGAAAAATTAAAATATAAAAGCCTTTGATTTTGAAAATTTTGGATAAAAAATATTTTTATTTAATACATAAATACATGGAATACAAATGTGAACGTGTGACTGAATATGTTTATAAACTATTTTCAACTTAAAAATAATTAATCGTTAAACTTTCGAAGAACCTTTAAACTTTGAGCGTTACAATTTTAATTGTTGTATTTGAAAAATGCTTAATATGTAAGTGAAATTCAAAAATTTTTGATGTATAATTTACAAATTAACATTTTTAGAACAAATTTGAGTAATTTTAAGAGATATTTAGGAGTTTTAAAAAGATTAAAAATTATCATGCAAATTTTAGAAAGTTTTCTTAAAATCTTCTAGAATCTTCTTTAAAAATTTTGTTTAAATCTTTGAAAAACTTTTTAAAGATTCTTTTAAAATAATTTTTTAAAATGAAAAGTTATTTTTAATTTTCCTAGGAATCGTAAGAAAATGTTTTTATTATTTTGAAGCCTTTTACAATTCTTGAAAAGAATCTTATTTTTTTTTGTTTAAAATCTGCGAAAATCTACATTTTGTTTTATATTGGGCTGATGCAAACTCCTGTTAAAAAAAAAAAAAAAAAAAAAAAAAAAAAAAAAAAAAACAAGAATCCAGCGACCAAATTTGGACGACAATGAACAAACAAAAACAAAACTTTAAAAAACTGAAAAAAACTTTAAAAGAAAAAAAAGAAAAAGAAATTTTTTGATATCATCAATTTGATTATTGGACGTTAAATAGAATTTTAAATTTGGATTTTAATCTAATTTAAATTTCTTAAATTTTTATATTACGCTATCATTTCAAGTTTTACATTAAGTTTGAATCTTTTCAAAACTTCGACATATCTCTTAAAATTACTCAAATTTCGCCTACAAATTTATATTTATAATATTTGGTAAAAAATAACCTTTTTGTTTAAAAATATACAACTTTGGTAGAAATTAAACTACTTGAATAAAAATTACTCTTTTTGTTTAAAATTAAACTACTTTGGTAAAAATTAAACTACTTGGTTAAAAATGACCTTTTTTTTGTTAAAAATTACTTTTTTTTGTTGTTGTTGAAACTTCCTATTTTTGGTTGAAAATTAAACTACTTTGGTAGAAATCTATTTCAAAATTAAATTTTTTGTTGAAAATTCCTCTTTTTCAAATTTTTACTCTTTGTTGGAAATTCCTCTTTTTTAAAATTCTTATTCGTTGTTAAAAATAAAACGACTTTGGTCAAAATTAAAATATTTGGTTAAAAATTAACTTTTTTGTTGAAAATTCCTATTTTTTGTTGAAAATTAAACTATTCAGTGAAAAATTACATTTTTGTTAAAAAAATATACAACTTTGGTAGAAATTAAACTACTTGGGTAAAAATGACCTTTTTTGTTGCAAATTCCTAATATTTGTTGAAAATTTTTTAAAAAATTCTTATTCATTGTTAAAAATTAAACGACTTTGGAAAAAATTTAACTATTTGGGTGAAAATTACCTTTTTTGTTGAAAATTCCTCTTTTAAAATTCATATTCATTGTTAAAAATTAAACGATTTTGGTCAAAATTAAACTATTTGGTTAAAGATTACCTTTTTTGTTGAAAATTCCTATTTTTTGTTGAAAATTAAACTCTTTTGGTAGGTGTTAAACCATTTGCTTAAAAATGTACTTTTCTGTTAAAAATTCCTCTTTTTTTTAATTCCTATTTTTTGTCGAACATTAAACTTTCTTGGTAGGAATTAAACTATTTGGTGAAAAATGACCTGTTTAGTCAAAAATATACTACTTTGGTAGAAATTAAAGTACTTGGGTAAATATTACCCTTTTTGTGTAAAATTATACTACTTGGGTAAAAATTAACTTTTTTGTTGAAAATTCCTCTTTTTCAAATTTTTACTCTTTGTTGGAAATTCCTCTTTTTTAAAATTCTTATTCGTTGTTAAAAATAAAACGACTTTGGTCAAAATTAAAATATTTGGTTAAAAATTAACTTTTTTGTTGAAAATTCCTATTTTTTGTTGAAAATTAAACTATTTGGTGAAAAATTACATTTTTGTTAAAAAATATACAACTTTGGTAGAAATTAAACTACTTGGGTAAAAATTACATTTTTTGTTGAAAATTCCTATTTTTTGTTGGAAAATTTTTTTTTTTTTAATTCTTATTCATTGTTAAAAATTAAACGAGTTTAGAAAAAAATTAACTATTTGGGTAAAAATTGCCTTTTTTGTTGAAAATTCCTCTTTTAAAATTCATATTCATTGTTAAAAATTAAACGATTTTGGTTAA
>NC_046663.1:61456-69168 GCF_010883055.1 Belonocnema kinseyi | reverse complement strand
CATCATAAACTCAATTTAATATTAACAATCGCGCACATTTTAAGTGGTAAAAAGCGTTTAATTGTCCAAAGTAAATCTCAACTGTCACTGCTCCCGATTAGAGCGTCGCCATTTTATTTCGCTGCTCCCACAATGCACCGGCGCTCTTCCGACAATTGCTTCAGAGTTCAGACACCTATTCTTAATATCCCTTTCACAGCTCAATTTTTTTTACCGTGTATCAATTTTCAACCAAAAATGAAATCGTTAAATTTTTAGTTTAAAAAACTTATTTTCAACAAAGGAAAAGCAAATTTTTAACCATGTGAATTCAAAGAAAATAGACGAATTTTTAACAACATAATTTAATATTTGAATTTTAAACTAATAAAGAAAAAAATATTAAACAAAAAAATGAAGTTTCAACAAAGTAATTAAATTTAAAAACTGAAATATCCAATGTTTTAGACTGCAGTTAACTTTTAAACTGTGAATTCAACTAAAAAATAGGAATTTTTTAAAAAGCATTAAGTTGTCGAACTGAAACATCGAATGTTTTAGAAAATAGTTAACTTTTATACCGAAAAAAAAAGAATTTTTAACAAAAAAAAGCTTTAAATTTGCAGTTTAAAAAAATAATTTTTATCAAGAAAAGAACAAATCCAAAAACAGGTGAATTCAACTCAAGAAGACGCATTTGAAACAAAATAGTTGAATCCTTAAAAAAATGAAGTTTCAACACACAAAAGTAATTTTTAACAAAAACAAACAAACAGTTACCAACAGAATAGTTCAAATTTTAATAAATAGGGTAATTTTTAACAACAAATTTTATTTTCCACGATAGTAGTTTCATTATTAACCAAAACAATATGAATCTTCAGCAACAACAAAAATTCTTACAAATTAATAGAACTTTAAACCAAGATGTAGATTTTTCAAACAAAAAATTAATTCTTAACAAAAACATCTAGTAATTAATATTTTCACTATTTAAAAAAAAATTAATCAAAAACAGTTAAATTCAACCAAAAATGGAACAGTTACATTTTTAATAAAGAAAATGGTCAACGACCAATAAAGAATTTTTAACAAAATGGTTACAATTTCAACCAGAGATTAATTTTCAACTAAAGTGGCGAATCCTCAACCAAAAAAATAATCCTTAGCAAGAACAAAAACGGATTTCTAACATAATATATCAATTTTTAACCAAATTTAATTTTTAACACAAAAATGAATTTCCAACAAAGTAGTTGAATTTTCAAGCCGAAAGCCAAACTTTTTATAAAGATTTTGAATTTTCGACCCGAGTAATTGAATATTCGACAAAAATTTCATTTTCGACCAAGAGAAAGATGGATTTTCAGATAATAAATTATTTTTCAATCCCATAGTTCAATTTTGAATTATAAAAGATAAATTTTTAAGCAAAAATCAAATCGTTACACTTTCAGTTTAAAATACGTATTTTCAACAAAAGAAAAACAAATTTTTACTTCGTGAATTAAACTAAAAAATATGAATTTTTAACAAAAGAATTAAATCTTCTTCTGATTCGTTAAGTTTTTAAACTAAAATATTGAATGTTTTAGTAAATAGTTGACTTTTAAACCGAATAATTGGAATCCTTAACAAAATGATGAAGTTGCAACATATAAGATTAATTCTTTAATTTAAAAAATAATAATTTACAACAGAATAGTAATAGTGAAACCTGTAATAGTTAATATTTAAAAAAAAGTTATAATTTTAAATAAAAAATCGTTAAATTCAACCAAAAAATACGATTTTTCAACCAAAAATTAAAAATAATTACATTTTCAATGAAGAAAATTAATTGCCAACAAAAAAACTTATTTTTAACCAGATAGTTACATTTTTAACCAAAGAGATTAATGTTCATCTAAAATCTTGAATCTTTAACCAAAAAAATTAATTTTCTATGTAAATAATTTAATTTTTAACCAAACATATGAATTTTCAACGGATTTTTTTTTTAATTTTCTAGCCAAAATGACTAATTTTCTACAAAATATATGAATTTTCAA
Source organism: Belonocnema kinseyi (assembly GCF_010883055.1). Lineage (NCBI taxonomy): Eukaryota > Metazoa > Arthropoda > Insecta > Hymenoptera > Cynipidae > Belonocnema > Belonocnema kinseyi. The sequence continues at coordinate 67,138 of NC_046663.1, read as the reverse complement.
TTAGATAATGTGAAGTTTCAGCAAAAAAGTTCATTTACGACCTCATAGTAGAATTTTCAATTAAAATTATGAATCTGCAAACAACAATAAATTCATTTTTTACAAAGTTGTTCAATCTTAAATCAATTAGTTGAATTTTTAAAATAGAAAATGAATTGTCAACGAAACATGTGATAAATTTTTAAACAAAAGACATAAATTTCTTACCATAAGCAATCAATTTTAAACCAGGGATGAATTTTTAACTAAAAGTGCTGAATTTTCAAAAAAAAATAATAATGAATTTTGAAGAAATGAGTTGGAAAAGTTAAAGTAAAAAGTTTATTTTTTAAACCAGAAGGTTTATTTTCTACAAAAAAAAAGATATAGAAAGTTGAACAATGTCACTGAGTGCCCGTCTGAGTGAGAACCGCGGCCCCCGCGCAGCTCCTGTTCTACTTACCTGCGGCGCGGCGTCAATTCTCCGAAGGACTCCAGAAGGGAGGGCTTTTAAAGAGTTTCACTGTATTTAATTGAAAATTTCTATATTTTACTAAAACTTTGTCTTTTGCGGTAGAAAATTAATATATTTGGTTGAAATTTCATTTTTTGTCTTGAAAACGATTTTTTTTTATATTTGAAAATTAATTTTGTCAAGTGAAAATTGAACAATTTCATGCATTGTTGTATATAAATCTTCCGCTGAAAATTCATGTATTTTGTGGTAGAATATTAATATTTTTGGTGACTAATTCATCATTTTCATATGAAAATCCCATTAAAGTTTCGAATATTTGGTTGAAAATTCATGTATTTTGTTCTCTTTTGGTAGAAAATTAATCTTTTTTGTTGAAAACTCATTTCTTTGGTTGAAAATGACTTTTTTATTTCAATTTATTCGTTTGTTTATTAGGAAAATTTAACAATTTCGTTGAAAATTTAGTTTATTTGCTGAAAACCTTATTTCTCTATAACTGAAAATTAAGCTATTCTATTTTTTGTTTCAAATTTATCTCGTGCAAAAAAAACGTAAAAATCTTAAATTTGCATTTTCACTAATCATAAATACCGACTGAAATCCCTTTTTTTCAAAATTCAACTACCAAATAAGAATTTTTTAACCAAAAATGTAACGATTCCATTTTCCGTCGACATTTTCTCTCACGAAAATTTAATCTTTTTGTTTAAAATTTTAACTGTTTCATTGAAAATTTATTTTATTTTGGTAACAACTTATTTCTCTAACTTAAAATCAAACTATTCTATTTTTGGTAAAAATTTATCTTTTTTCAACAAAATTGTTAAAAATTTTACTTTTTTTGGTAGAAAATTCAACTATTTGGTTTTAAATGTATTTTTTTTATTGAAGATACGTGATTTTAGTTAAAAGCCCATTTTTTTGTAAAAAATTTAACAAGTTTTGTTGAAAATTTGTTATTTTTTTATGATTTAAAAACAATTAGAAATGTAGCTAATTCATTTTTACTCGAAAAAGCAATGTTTTCCAGTTGAAAATTATCTTATTTCGTTGAAAACTTGTCTTTTTTGTCGAAAATTCGATTGTTTTTGCAGAAAATCAGTATTCTTGGGGTGTTAATTTGATTTTTTTTTTCAAAAATTAGTCCTTTGCCTTTAAAACTCAATAATTTGGATGGAATTTTTTTCAAATTAATTTAACAGATTTTTAGTGAAAATAACAATATTTTTTGTGAAAATATCAATGTTGCGTAACAATTATTAAATTCTTTCCCCTAAAAGCGTCACACAATATATGGACGAGCTTTTTATTTCTTCCTAATTCGACGTATAATCCATATTGTAACTTTTTAAATTTACATCTGCTTAAAATTCACAGGAACGTTAACTCGTTATCCGATTACGGACAATCTAGAATTAATAAAAAGTACGCGTGGAAATGACTCAGTCACAGGGTTCCAACCCTTCGTTTCGTTTGTCACCCAAAAGTGAATAAGCTGCGTTTGAGTTTTTCAGATTAATTTAATGAGACACCCACCCTGATATCAGATGTTACTTTCGTACTTTAATAATTGCAAAGAACAAAATATTTTATTTCTTATTTCCTAAAATACGTTATGCTCGATTTTTACATAATACTAGAACATTCCGTGCACTAACTACTCTTTCACGCCTGAGTGAACACCCCCCTTCAGTCCCTCTCACCAATCCCCGCGACGCGGCATCAATTCTCGGAAACACTAAATCCAGATTCGACTGTTAATTCAAAGGCAAAATATTATTTTTACAATAAATGAAAAATAACCATTTTTTTGTAATTTTATTGTATTCTCAACATTTAATTAATAGTTTTTAAAATAAAAACTTAGCACAAAAGAGCTAATTTTTATAGTTTTAATAAACATTTGAGCTTTTCTTTATACCGTGATACTCTAATATGATCAAATTTACTTCAAAAGTTGACACTGTGAAGAAAAAAACTTTTTTTTTAATTCAAAGTTAGGTGGAAAGTTCTTTTAAAAATTATAAATTTGGTTGAAAATTCGTTTATTTTGTTAAAAATTCATCTTTCCTGTTTGAAAATTAATATTTTACGTTGAAAATTCATATATTTGATTGAAAAATTAGTTGTTTTTTTTTAGATTAAAAATTAATTTTTCTAACTGTAAATTCAAGTTCCTTTTTTTTTGTAAATTTGTATTTTTTTATATAATCTAATCATCTTTTTGTTGAAAATTTGTCTTTTTTTATAGAAAATTTCTATTTCGGGTCAAAAATTTATTTTTGTGGCTGAAGATTAATTATTTTAATTTAAAATTCATTACTTTAATAAAAAATTTAACTATTCCGTTGAAAATTCGTTCTAATTAGGTTGAAAATTAATTTTCTTAACTAAAATTTTAATTGCATATTCCACGTGTAAAATTTAACTAATGATTTGAAAGTTCCTTTAAAAATTAGAAATTAAGAATTTTGTTGAAAATTCGTGTATTTTGTCAAAGATTAATCTTTTCTGCTGGAATATCATTTCATTGATTGAAAATTAGTTGATTTTGTTTTCCATTGAAAAATAATTTTTCAAGTGGACAACTTAAATATTCCATTTTTTTGTCGAAAATGAATCTTTTTTAATATACACTGTTTTTTAATACATACTTTGGGTTGAAAATTCAACGGTGTTGAAGATTTATTATTTAACCCTAGAATACTAATTATACGTCTTTAATTATATTTACGCCTAAGAGACGTATATTCAGTAACAAGCAATTTTTTAGTGAGTATTCTAGGGTTAATATCGACTGAATTTCTCCGAATTTCTAGATTTATCTGAATTCGTTTAAATGGTCTGAATTCCTTGAATTCGGGAAATTTCTCAAAATTCCCAAGACTTCAAAATAATTCCAAGAATTCAGAAGGTTTGAAGGAATTCGGAGAATTTGAAGAATTTCAGGAATTTAGATTATTCCAGGAATTCAGAATATTATAGGATATAAGAAAATTACGGACATTCAAGGATTTCAGATAATTCTGAATATTCAATTATTACAGGGAATTCAGAGAACTTGTGAGCATTTAGGAAATTCGAAGAATTTAGATAATTCAGAATAATAAAACAAATTCAGGGGATTTTAAGAATTCAAGGAATTTAGAATATTTAAAACAACCTGGGATTTCAGAATATTCAAGGATTTCAGGGAATTTAGAGAATTCAAAGATTTCAGAATATTTCAAGATTTCAGTAAATTTAAGGAATTCAGAGATTTTCAGAGAATAATAATTCAAATTCAAAATCTGTTAATTTATAACGTTATAAATTTCACACTGGTCTATTTTTAAGTTTTACAAATATAAAAATATAATAGTAATTTAAAATTATCTAATTGTAAACGTTTATTTAAGTAACTGTGGACATTTCAAAATAAAATTAATTATTTAACTAATCATTGGTTTTAATTGGTTTTTCAACAATAGAAAATAATTATTTTCAAACTATGATTTTTTAAGATTTAAAAATAAAATCAAACTATTTTCAAGGTGTTGGTATTTGCTTTCAATTCCAGATTGTTTATTTTTAAACGATTCCCGTTTTAAGTAATATAATTTTAAAAGTTTGAACCTGAAAGCTAATCAACAAGATAATTTTTGTTAATTTACAGATTTCAAAATTTTTAAAAAAGGCAAAGCCATTATAATATTTTATTATTTATTTTATAATATTTGAAAGAATTCGGACTTTTTTATATAATAATATAAGAAGGTTAAATACTTCACTAATGCTTGAAATAAAAAATGGTAATTGTAATATATTTTAACAATTTATTAATGTTGTTAAAACTAATATTTTGAAGAAGAAGAAACAATTTATATTTCTAATTGAAAATTCCATTATTTGGTTGAAAATTAAACAATTTTTTTAAATTTAACTGTATTTGAAAAATTAACTTTTCTCGGAAAGTAATCATTGGTCAACTTGTATAATAATAAATAATAAATTTATAAGCAAAAATTCGTTTGCATTGACATAATTGATCTCTTAGGCTTAAGGTTGTTTTTATACCTGAAAAAAATTTTTAGCGGTCAGAGAAAATGACAAATTCTTCTGGGAAAAGTCAGGGAATTTCGAAATTGGGATTTTGTGTCAACCCTGTATAGAAATGCAAAATTATAATTAATTCAAACAAATAATTTAATTTTCTAACAAAAAGATGAATTTTTAACAAAATACTTAAATTTTCACCAAATCAGTTGAAATTTCAAACCAAAAAGTCCATTTTTTTTAGAAGACTCTTGAATTTTTAACAAAAAAGTTCATTTTTAACGAAGAAAGATGACTTTTCCATAAAAAAGAAATTTCAACAAAATAGTTAAATGTGTTAAAAATATTTAAATTTGCAACAAAACCATTAAATTTGAAAATAAAAAAAATCGTTTTCAACCTAGAAAGATTAATTTTTAATCAATAAATATCAAGCTCGTCTCAGGAATGCAGTTTGGTCATTATTGTTATTAATTTTTTTGTGCCTTGATCGAACGACTTGTTATTTTATCTAAACAATAATTAGTCCTTGCTCTGGGATAATGGATAGGTTCAAAAGGAATTTGCGTGAAATAAAAAAAATTAAAAAAAAAAAAAAAACTAATAAAAAAACACCATTGGACCAGGTTGGAATGTGATGGTCACATACCACACGTTTTACTGGACGGACGTATACAACACGTGCATTCCATTCAACTCGTCTCGGTTCGGTTCTTAAGTGAAGAATGCCCCACTTTTGTCCTCCTTTTCTAGTCTTTTTACCTTCGAAGATGGAATTTTTTCAATTGACTTTGATCAATTTACTTTTCATATTGTCACCCTCAGAAATAATTTTAGACTTCACACTCTTCAGTCTTCATGCTAGTCCCCTATTTGTCCCTTTTTTTTAAACGAATTCCACTTTTTCCCTCGAAATTCCAGACAGTTCCCCTTTTTTTCTCGTTTTTTAAGATTAATAACGAACTTTATTAATACAAATTCAATAAGAAAATCCCCAACTAACTATTTTTGATTGACAGTTATTTCGGGAGTAAATTTTAATTTCGATTGCAACTGACTATTTTGATAATTTTATCGCAATCCGCAAACGATCTTGTTACAATTAGTGGTCAGTATCATTTTCAGATTTTGTCGGAAGTGGTTTTTTCTCTTATCTTTAAGTTGGAATTTCCTTTTTATAGAATGTTTTT